>NW_027203110.1:0-108086 GCF_024711535.1 Dipodomys merriami | reverse complement strand
GGGGAGGTTTAGGTCAGGCTTAGTTTTAGGATTAGGGTGAGGTAAAGGGTTAGGGTGAGGGTTAAGGTTAGGTTAGGGTGAGGGTTAAAATGAGGGTTAGGGTGAGTGTTAGGGTTAGGATTATGGTTAGGGTGAGGGTGATGGTTAGGATTAGGGTTAGGGTTATTGTAAATATTATGGTTAGGGTTATATTTACAGTGAGGGTGAGGCTGAGAGTGAAGGTTAGGGTGAGGGTAAGGGTTAGTTTTAGGGTTAGGATTAGGGGTAATATTAGGTTTAGGGTTAGACTTACGATTTGGGTGAGGGTGAGGGTGAGGGTGAGGGTTAGTGTGAAGTTGAGGGTGAGGGTAAGGGTTAGGGTTAGGGTGAGGTTTAGGGTTAGGGTTATGGTTAGGGTGAGGTCTAGGGTGAGGGTGAGGGTTAGGGTGAAGGTGAGGGTGAGGGTAAGGGTCTTGGTTAGGTAATGGTTAGGGTTAGGGTGAGGATTACTTGAGGGTTAGGGTAAGGGTGAGCTTGAGGTTTAGGGTGTGTGTGAGCGTTAGGGTTAGGGTGAGGGTTCGGGTGATGGTGATGGTTAGGGTGAGGTAGAAGGTTAGGGTTAGGGTTAGGTGAGGATTAGTGTTAGGGTTAGGGTGAGGGTGAGGGTTAGGATTAGGTTTAGGGTTAGGGTGAGGTAAAGGGTGAGGGTGAGGGGTAAGGTTAGGGTTAGGTTTGTGGTATGGATAAGTGATAGCATGAGGGTTAGGGTGAGTGTTAGACTTAGCATTATGGTTAGGGTGAGGGTTAGGTTAAGGATTAGGGTGAGTTTTAGGGTTAGGGTGAGGGTTAGGGTTATGCTTAGCATGAGGGTGACGGTGAGGGTGACGGTTAGGGTTAGAGTTACGTTGAGGATTTGGTTAAGTGTGAGGTTTAGGTTGAGGATGAGGTTAAGGGTTAGGATGAGGGTTAGGGTGAGGGTGAGGATTAGGGTTAAGGTTTGGTTAGGGTGAGGGTTAGTGTGAGGGTTAGGGTTAGGGTTATGCTTAGGGTTACGGTGAGGGTTAGGCTGAGGGTTAGGGTTATGATTAGGGTGAGGGTGAGGTTAGGGTTGTTATTAGTGTTAGGGTCAGATTTAGGGTTACGGTGAGTTTTTGGGTGAGGGTTAGGGTGAGGGTTAGAGTTATGGTTAAGATGAGGGTTAGGGTAAGGGGTAGGGTTATGGTTAGAGTGAGGGTTAGGTTTATTGTGAGAGTTTGGGTTAGGGTTAGAGTTAGGATTAGTGTGAGGGTAAGAATTAGGTGACTGTTACTGTGAGGGTGAGTTTTAGCATTAGGAATAGTGATAGGATTAGGGTAAAGCTGTGGGTGAGGGTGAGGTTTAGGGTTAGGGTTAGGGTGAGGCCTTGGGTGAGGGTTAGGGTAAGGTTGAGGGTTAGGGTGAGAGTTATGGTAATGGTAAAGTTGAGGGTTAGCCTGAGGGTGAGGGTTAAGATAAGGGTGAGGTTTAGGGTTAGGGTGAGGTTTAGGTTAAGGGTTCGGGTTATGGTTATGGTGAGGGTTAGATTGAGGATTAGGGTTAGGGTTAGTGTGAGGTTTAGGGTGAGGTTGAGGGTTAGGGTTAGGGTGAGGGTTACGGTTAGAATTAGGATTAGGGTGAGGGCTAGGATGAGGGTGAGGTTTAGGTTAGGGTTAGAGTTAAGGTTTAGGGTTACTGTGAGGGTTAGGGTTAGTGTGCGGGTTAGTGTTAGAGTTAGGGTTAGAGTTAGGGTGAGGGTAAGTGTTAGGGTGAGTGTTTGGGTTAGGGTGAGGATTATGTTTAGGTTGAGGGTTAGGTTTAGGGGTAGGGTTATTGTTAGGGTTAGGATTAGGAATAGGGTTAGGGTGAGGGTGAGTGTGTGGGTTAGGGTTAGGTTTAGGTTTAGGCTTAAGATTAGGCTGAGGGTGAGGTTGAGCCTGAGGGTTAGGTTTAGGTTGATGGTTAGGGTTAGGGTTAGGGTGAGGGTTAGGATGAGGGTTAGAGTTAGGATTAGTGTTTGGGTGAGGGCTAGGGTGAAGGTGAGGTTTAGGGTTATGTTTAGGGTGAGGTTTAGTTTTAGGGTTAGGGTTAAGGTGAGGCTGAGGTTTAGGTTTAGAGATTGGGTTAGGGTGAGGGTTAGGCTTAGGGTTAATGTTCGGTTTAGGTTTAGGGTGAGGGTAAGGGTTAGGATGAGGGTTAGGTTTAGGGCTTGGAGTAGGATTATTGTTAGGGTGAAGGTGAGTGTGAGTGTGAGGGTTAGGGTTAGGCTAAGGGTTAGGCTTAGGTTTAGGCTGAGGTTGAGGGTGAGGGTTAAGGTGAGGGTGAGGGTGAGGTTTAGGGTTAGATTTAGGGTTAGTGTGAGGGTTAGTGTTAGGATTGGTGTTAGGGTTAGGGTTAGGGTGAGGGTTAGTGTGAGGGTTATGGTTAGGGATCAGGTTAGATTTAGGATTAGGGTTAGTGTGAGTATGAGTGTGAGGATTAGTGTTAGGGTTAGGCTGAGGGTGAGGGTGAGGGTTAGGGTTAGGGTGAGGGTTAGGGTTAGGTTTAGGGTGAGGGTTAGGATGAGGGTTAGAGTTAGGATTAGGGTTTATGTAAGGGCTAGGGTGAAGGTGAGGTTTAGGGTTATGTTTAGGGTGAGGTTTAGGGTTAGGGTTAGGATTAGGTTTAGGGTTAAGGTGAGGGTGAGGTTTAGGTTTAGAGTTAGGGTTAGGGTGAGGGTAAGCGTTAGGGTTAATGTTCAGTTTAGGGTTAGGGTGAGGGTTAGGGTTAGGGTTAAGGCTGGGAGTAGGATTAGTGTTAAAGTGTGGGTGAGTGTGAGTGTGAGGGTTCGGGTTCGGGTTAGGTTTAGGCTTAGGTTTAGGCTGAGGTTGAGGGTGAGGGTTAAGGTGAGGGTGAGGGTGAGGTTTAGGATTAGACTTAGGGTTAGTATGAGGGTTAGTGTTAGGATTGGTGTTAGGGTTAGGTTTAGGGTGAAGGTTAGGGTGAGCATTATGTTTAGGGATCGGGTTAGATTTTGGATTAGGTTTAGCTTGAGTGTGAGTGTGAGGATTAGTGTTAGGGTAGGTTTAGGTTTAGGCTGAGGGTGAGGGTGAGGGTTAGGGTTAGGGTGAGGGTTAGGGTTAGGGTTAGGATGAGGGTTAGGATGAGGTATATGGTTAGGATTAAGGTTACCGTGAGGGCTATGGTGAGGGTTATGGTTAGGGTTAGGTTTAAGGTGAGGATTAGGGTTCGGGTTAGGTTTAGGACTAGTGTTAGGGTGTGGGCTAGGGTGAGGGTGAGGGTTAGGGTTAGGGTTAGTCTTACTCTTAGGGTTAGGCTGAGGGTGAGGGTGGGGGTGAGGAATAGGGTTTGGTTGATTGTTAGGGTTAGGGTTAGGGTGAGGGTTAGGATGAGGGTTAGGGTTAGGATAAGTTTTAGCGTGAGGACTTGGGTGAGGGTTAGGGTGAGGGTGAGTGATAGGGTTAGGCTGATGGATAGTGTTAGGTTTAGGGCAAGTGTTAGGATGAGTGTTAGGGTTAGGGTGAGGGCTAGGGTGAGCATGATGGTAACAGTAAAGGTGAGGTTTAGGCGGAGGGTGAGTGTTCCCCTAAGGGTGAGTGTTAGGATTAGGGTGAGGGTTAGCATCAGGTACAGGGTGAGGGTTAGGGTGAGGGTGAGGGTTAGATTGAGGATTAGGGTTAGGGTTAGTGTGAGGTTTAGGCTGAGGATGAAGTTGAGGGTTAGGGTGAGGGCTATGGTTAGAATTAGGATTAGAGTGAGTGCTCGGGTGAGGGTGAGGGTTAGGGTTTGGGTTAGGGTGAGTGTGAGGTTTCAGGTTAGGGTGAGAGTTAGGGTTAATGTGAGGGTTAGTGTTTGAGTTAGGGTTAGGGTAAGGGTTAGGGTAAGTGTTAGGTTGAGAGTTAGGGTTAGGGTGAGTGTTATGTTTAGTGTGAGGGTTAGGGTTAGGTTTAGGGTTATTGTTAGGTTTAGGGTTAGTGTTACAGTGAGGGTGAGGGTGAGGGTTAGGGTTAGGGTGAGGTTTAGGATTAGGGTTAGGGTTTTATTTCGGGTTAGGGTGAGGGTGAATTTTAGGGTTAGAGTTAGGGTTAGGGTGAGGGTTAGGATGAGGATTAGGGTTATGATTAGGGTTAGGGTGAGGTCTAGGGTGACGGTGAGTGTTAGGGTTTGTGTTAGGGTGAGTTTTAGGGTTAGGGTTAGGGTTAGGGTGAGCTTTTGGACGAGGGTTAGGGTTTCAGTGAGGGTGAGGATTAGGGTAAGATTGAGTGTTAGGGTTAGGATTAGGATTAGGGTGAGGGTGAGTGTTAGCATTAGGGTTAGGCTTAGGGTTAGGGTTAGGTTTAGGGTTAGGATTAGTGTTATTGTTTGGGTTAGGGTTAGAGTTACGGTGAGGGTGAGGGTGAGTTTGAGGGTGAGGGTTAAGATGAGGTTTAGGGTTTCAGTGTGGGTGAGGGTTAAAGTTAGGGTGAGGGTTAGGGTTAGGATTAAGGTTAGGGTGAAAGTGGTGGTTAGGATTAGGGTTAGGGTTATTGTAAATGTTATGTTTAGGGTTACATTTGCAGTGAGGGTGAAGCTGAGGGTGAAGGTTAAGGTTAGGGTAAGGGTTAGTTTTAGGGTTAGGATTAGTGTTAATATTAGGGTTAGGGTTAGATTTACGGTTTGGGTGAGGGTGAGGGTGAGGGTTAGGGTTAGGGTTAGGGTGA
Organism: Dipodomys merriami; assembly: GCF_024711535.1. Lineage (NCBI taxonomy): Eukaryota > Metazoa > Chordata > Mammalia > Rodentia > Heteromyidae > Dipodomys > Dipodomys merriami. The sequence continues at coordinate 103,392 of NW_027203110.1, read as the reverse complement.
GGTTTAGAGTTAGGGTTAGGATTAGGGATAGGGTGAGGGAGAGGTTTAGGACAAGAGTTAGGTTGAGGGGGAGGGTAAGGGTGAGTGTTAGGTTTAGGGTTAGTGTTAGGGTCAGCGTTAGGTTTAGGGTGAGGGTAGGGTTGAGGTTTAGGGTTAGGGTTAGGTTTAGGGTTAGGATTAGTGTTAGGTTGAGGGTGATGGTGGGGGTCAGGATTAGGGTTACAGTGATTGTTAGTGTTAGCGTTAGGTTGAGGGTTAGAATGAGGGTTAGGGTTTGGATTAAGTTTAGGGTTAGGGCTCGGGTGAGAGTGATGTTAGTTCGAGGTTTAGGGTTAGGGTTAGTGTTAGGGTTAAGGGTAGGTTGATGGTTATGTTGAGGTTTTGGGTAGGGTTAGGGTTAATGTTAGGCTTAGGCTTAGGGTTAGGCTGAGGGTGAGGGCGGGGGTGAGGATTAGGGTTACGGTGATGGTTAGGGTTAGGGTTAGGTTGAGGGTTAGAATGAGGGTTAGGGTTAGGATTAAGTTTAGGGTGAGGGCTCGGGTGAGGGTGAGGATTAGGGTAAGGCTTAGGCTTAGGGTTAGGCTGAACTTGAGGTTGAGGTTGAGGGTTTCGGTTAGGGTGATGGTTAGGTTTATGGTTAGGGTGAGGGTTTGTATGAGGTTTAGGGTTAGGGTTTGGGTTAGGGTGATTATGATGGTAAGGGTAAAGGAGAGGTTTTGGCTGAGGGTGAGTATTAAGGGTGAGGGTTAGGGTTAGGTTTAGGGTTAGGGTAAGGGTTAGTGTTAGGGTTACTGTGAGGGTTAGATTGAGGATTCAGTTTAGTGTTAGTGTGAGGTTTAGGGTGAGGATGAGGGTTAGGGTTAGGGTGAGGGTGAGGGATAGAATTAGGGGTAGGGTGAGGGCTAGGGTAAGGATGAGGTTTAGGTTTTGGGTTAGGTTGAGAACTAGGGTGAGTGTTAGGTTGAGGTTTAGTGTTAGGGATAAGGTTAGGTTTAGGATTTGGTTTAGGGTTACGGTTAGGATTAGGCTTAGGGTTAGGGTTAGGATTAGGCTTAGGGTTAGGCTGAGGACTCAGGGTTAGGATTAGTGTGATGGTGAGATTTAGGGTTAGAGTGAGTTTTAGGGTTAGGGTTAGGTTTAGGGTTAGAGTTAGTTTTAGGATTAGAGTTAGGTCTCGGGTGAGGCTGAAGGTGAGGGTTAGGGTTAGGGTTAGTGTTAGATTTAGGGTTTGGGTGAGGGTTAGGGGGAGTGTGAGGGTTAGGGGGAGTGTGAGGGTTAGGCTTAGGGTTAGGCTTCGGCTTGGGGTTAGGCTGAGGGTGAGGGTTAGGTTTAGGGTGAGTGTTACGGTTAGGGTTAGGGTGAACATTAGGCTGATGGTGAGGGTGAGGGTGAGGATTACGGTAAGGGTGAGGGTTAGGGTTAGGGTTAGGGTAAGAGTTTGGGTTCGGGTTAGGTTTAGGGTTAGGATGAGGGTTAGGGTTAGGTTGAGGGTTAAGGTTAGAGATAGTGTGATGGTTAGGGTTAGGGTTAGGATGAGGTTTAGGGGTAGGATTAAGGTTAGGGTGAGGTCTAGGGTGAGGTTGAGGGTTAGGGTTAGTGTTATGGTGAGGTTTAGGGTTTGGGTTAGGGTTAGGGTGAGGGTTTGAATGAGGGTTAGGATTACTGTGAGTATGAGGGTTAGGGTTAGGTTGAGGGTTAGGGTTAGGTTGAGGGTTAGGGTGAGGGTGAGTGTTAGGATTAGGGTTCGGCTTAGGTTTAGGGTTAGGATTAGTGTTATTGTTAGGGTTAGGGTTAGATTTATGGTAAGGGTGAGGGTGAGGGTGAGGGTGAGTATTAGGTTTAGGGTTAGGTTGAGGTTTATGGTTAGGTTTAGGATTAGGTTTAGGGTGAGTGTGAGGTTTAGTGTTAGATTTAGGGTTAGGGGGAATGTTAGTTCGAGGTTAGGGTTAGGTTTAGTGTTAGGGTTAAGGTTAGGTTGATGGTTACGTTGAGGTTTTGGGTTAGGGTTAGGGTTAGTGTTATGATTAGGATTAGGTGAGGGTTAGTGTGAGGTTTAGGGTTAGGGTTAGGCTTAGACTTAGGGTTAGGCTGAGGGTGAGGGTGGGGGTGAGGATTAGGGTTAGGGTAATGGTTAGGGTTAGGGTTGGGGTGAGGGTTAGAATGAGGGTTAGGGTTAGGATTAGGGTTAGGGTGAGGGCTAGGATGAGGGTTTCGGTTAGGGTGAGGCTTAGTATGAGGTTTAGGGTTAGGTTGTGGGTTAGGGTGATTATGATGGTAAGGGTAAAGGAGAGGTTTTGGCTGAGGGTAAGTGTTAAGATAAGGGTGAGTTTTAGGGTTAATTTTCGTGTTAGGTTAAGGGTTACTGTTAGGGTTAGGGTGAGGGTTAGATTGAGGATTCGGTTTAAGTTTAGTGTTATGTTTAGGGTGAGGATGAGGGTTAGGGTTAGGGTGAGGGTGAGGGATAGATTTAGGGTTAGGGTGAGGGCTAGAGTTAGGATGAGGTTTAGGTTTAGGGTTAGGGTGAGGGCTATGGTGAGTGTTAGGGTGAGGTTTAGTGTTAGGGATAGGGTTAGGTTTAGGATTAGGTTTAGGTTGAGGGTGAGTGTGAGCGTTAGGGCTAGGGTTAGGATTAGGCTTAGGGTTAGCGTAAGGATTAGTGTTAGGGTTTGGGTTAGGGTGAGGGTGAGGCTGAGGATTAGTGTTACGTTTAGGATTAGGGTTAAGTTTAGGGTTAGGGTTAGGTTTAGACTTAGGGTTAGGGTTAGGGTTAGGGCTATGTTGAGGGTTATGTTTAGGGATAGGGTTAGGCTTAGGGTTAGGCTGAGGGTGAGGATTAGGGTTAGGGTTAGGGTTTGGTTTAGGTTATTGTTAGTGTTATCGTTAGGGTTAAGTTTGCTGTGAGGGTGAATCTGCGGGTGAGGGTTATGGTTAGGGTTAGGGTTAATGTTATTGTTAGGGTTAGGGTTAAAGTTACGGTGAGGTTGAGGGTAAGGGTGAGGATTAGTGTTAGGGTGAGGTTTACGGTGAGGTTTAGGGTTAGGTTTAGGGTTAGGGTTAGGGTGAGGGTGAGATTTAGTGTTAGATGTAGGGTTAGGTTAAAGGTTAGGGTGATGGTTATGGTTAGGGTTAGTATTAGGCTTAGGGTAAGAGTGAGGGTTAGGTTGAGGTTAAGGGTTAGGGTTAGGGTTAGTGTTAGTGTGAGGGTTAGGGTTAGGGTTAGGGTTTGTGTTATGGTTAGCTTAAGTGTTAGGTTGAGGGTTTGGGATAGGGTGAGGTTATGGTTAGGGTGAGGGTTAGGGTTAGGTTTAGGGTTATTGTTAGGGTTAGGGTTAGAGTTACGGTTACAGTGAGGGAGAGAGTGAGGGTTAGGGTTAGGGTAAGGATGAGGTTTAGGGTTATGTTAGGGTTAGAATTAGGGTTAGGGTGAGAGTGAGGTTTACGTTTAGAGTTAGGCTTTGTGTTAGTTTTAGGCTTAGGGTGAGGGTTAGGCTTAGGCTTAGGCTTAGGCTTAGGCTTAGGCCGAGCATGAGGTTGAAGGTGAAGTTTAGGATGAGGTTTAGGGCTAGGATTAGGTTTAGGGTTAGGGCTAGGTTGAGGGTTAGGTTGAGGGTTAGGGTTAGGATGAGAGTTAGGTTTAGTATTAAGGTTAGGGTGAGGTTGAGTGTGAGGTTTAGGGTTAGAGTTAGGATTAGGCTTAGGGTTAGGATGAGGGTTAAATTAGGGTTTGTGTTATGGTGAGGGTGAGGCTGAGGATTAGGGTTTGGTTTAGGGTTAGATTTAGGGTTAAGTTTAGGGTTAGGGTTAGGGTTATGGTGAGGGTTAGGGTTAGGGCTCGACTTCGGCTTAGGGTTAGGCTGAGGGAGAGGGTGGGGTGAGGATTAGGGTTAGGGTTAGGTTTAGGGTTATTGTTAGCGTCATGGTTAGGTTTAAGTTTGTGGTGAGGGTGAGGCTGAGGTTGAGGGTTATGGTTATGGTTAGGGTTAGGGTTAGTGTTAGTGTTATTGTTAGGGTTAGAGTTATTGTGAGGTTGAGGGTGAGGTTGAGGGTTTAGGGTTAGGGTGAATTTTAGGGTGAGGTTTAGGGTTAGGTTTAGGGTTAGGGTGAGGGTGTGTTTTAGGGTTAGAATTAGGGTTGCGGGAGGGTTAGTGTGAGTGTTAGGGTTCGGGTGAGCGTGAGGGTTAGGATGAGGTTTAGAGTTAGGTTTAGGGTTAGGATTAGGTTAGGGTGAGGGTGAGTGTAAGGGATAAGGTGAGGGTTAGGCTTAGGCTTAGGGTTAGGATAAGGGTGAGGGGGGGGTTGAGGATTAGGGTTAGGGTGACGGTTAGGGTTAGGATTAGTGTTATTGTTAGAGATAGGGTTAGAGTTCCAATGAGGGTGAGGTTGCGGGTGAGGGTTAGGTTTAGAGTTAGTGTGAGGGTTAGTGTTAGGGTTAGGATTAGTGTTAGGGTCATGGTAAGTGCTAGGGTGAGGGTTTGGGTTAGTGTGAGGGTTATGCGTAGGGTTAGGGTGAGGTTTAGGGTTTGGGTTAGAGTTAGGTTTAGGGTGAGAGGTAGGGATATGTTTAGGGTTAGGGTTAGGTATAGGATTAGGGTTAGGGTGAGGGTGAGTGTGTGTGTTAGGGTTAGATTTAGGATTAGGCTTAGGTTTAGGCTGAGGGTGAGGGTGAGGGTGAGAGTTAGGGTTAGGGTCAGGTTTAGGGTTAGGGTTAGGGTGAGTGTTAGGGTTAGGTTGAGGGTTAGGTTTAGGGCTATGGTGAGGGTTAGTGTTAGGGTTAGGGTGAGGGTTAGAATGAGGGTTAGGGTTAGGGATAGGGTTAGATTTAGGATTAAGATTAGGTTGAGGTTGAATCTGAGGGTTAGGGTTAGGTTTAGGATTAAGCTTAGGGTTAGAGTGAGGGTTAAGGTTAGGGTTTGGATTAGGGTGAGGGTGAGGCTGAGGATTAGGGTTTGGTTTAGGGTTAGGTTTAGGGTTAGGTTTAGGTTGAGGGTCAGGGTTAGGTTTACAGTGACGGTTAGGGTTAGGTTTAGGCTTAGTATTAGGGTTAGAGTTATGGTTAGGGGGACTGTTAGTTTGAGGTTTAGGGTTAGGGTTAGTGTTAGGGTTAGTGTGATTGTGAGGGTTAGGTTGAGGTTTAGTGATAGGGTTAGGTTTAGGATTAAGTTTAGGGTGAGGGTGAGTGTGAGGGTTAGTTTGAGGGTTAGGCTTAGGCTTCGGGTTAGGCTGAGGGTGAGTGTGGGGGTGAGGATTAGGGTTAGGGTGATGGTTTTGTTCAGGTTTAGTTATATTGTTAGGGTTAGGGTTAGATTTCCGGTGAGGGTGAGGGTGCGGGTCAGGGTTAGGGTTAGGGTTAGTGTGGGGTTTAGGGTTAGGGTTAGGGTAAGGATTTGGGTGAGGGTGAGATTTAGTGTGAGATATAGGGTTAGGGGGAGGGTTAGGGTGAGGGTTAGGGTTAGGGTTAGTGTTAGGGTTAGGGTGAGGGTGAGGGTTAGGTTGAGGTTTAGGGTTAGGTTAGCATTAGTTTGAGGGTTATTGTTAGGGTTAGGGTTAGTGTTAGTGGGAGGGTAAGTGTTAGGGTAAGGGTTTAGGTTGGGGTGAGGGTTATGGTTAGGGTGAGTGTTAAGATTAAGTTTAGAGTTATTGTTAGGGTTAGGTTTAGGGTTAGGCTTAGGGTTAGCCTGAGGGTGAGGTTTATGGTTACGGTGAGGGTTAGGCTTAGGATTAGGGTGATGGTTAGGGTTAGTGTGAGGGTTAGTGTTAGGATTAGGGTGTTAGGTTAAGGATAAATGTTAGGGTGAGGCTTATAGTAAGGGTGAGGGTGAGGGTTAGGGTTAGAGTTATTGTTAGGGTTAAGTTCAAGGTTATGTTTAATGTGAGGGTGAAGGTGAGGGTTAGGTTTAGTGTTAAGATGAGGTTTAAGGTTAGGGTTAGGGTTAGAATTAGGGTTAGGGTGAGAGTGAGGTTTAGGGTTAGAGTTATGGTTAGTGTTAGGGTTAGGGTTAGGGTGAGGGTTAGGTTTAGGACTAGACTTAGGCTTAGGCCTAGGCCCAGGTTGTCGGTTAGGGTTAGGGTGAGGGTGAGGGTTAGGGTGAAGGTTAGGATGAGGTTTAGGGTTAGGATTAGGGTTAGAGTTTGGGTTAGGGTGAAGGTCAGGTTTAGGATTAGTGTTAACGTTAGGGTGATGTTTAGGGTGAGGGTTAGGGTTAGGGTTAGTGTTAGGGTTATGTTTAGGGTGAGGGTTGGGTTGAGGGTAAGGATTAGGTATAGGGTTAGGTTTAGGATTATGGTTAGTGTAAGGGTGAGTGTGAGGGTTAGGGTTAGGGTTAGGTTTAGGCTTAGGGTTGGGCTGAGGGTGAGGGTGAAGGTGAGGATTAAGGTTAGGGTGCTGGTTAGGGTTAGAATTAGCCATAAGGTGAGGTTTAGGATTAGGGTTAGCTTTAGGGTTCTGGTGAGGGTGAGGGTTAGAGGTAGCTTGAGGGTTAGGGTAAGGGGTAGGGTTAGGGTTAGGGTGAGTGTTTGGGTTAATGTGAGGTTTAGGGTTAGGTTTAGGGTTAGGGTTAGGTTGAGGGTTAGTTTGAGGGTTAGGGTTTGTGTTAGGGTTTGTCTTAGGTTTAGGGGGAGAGGGAGGTTTAGGTTAGGCTTAGTGTTAGGATTAGGGTGAGGTTAAGGGTTAGGGTGAGGGTTAATGTTAGGTTAGGGTGAGGGTTAAGATGAAGGTTAGGGTTTCAGTGAGAGTGAGGGTTAAGGCTAGGGCTAGGGTTAGGGTTAGGGTTATGGTTAGGGTGAGGGTGATGATTAGGATTAGGGTTAGGGTTATTGTAAATGTTATGGTTAGGGTTATGTTTCCAGTGAGGGTGAGGCTGAGAGTGAAGTTTGGGGTTAGGGTAAGGGTTAGTTTTAGGGTTAGGATTAGAGGTTATGTTAGGGTTAGGGTTAGACTTACGATTTGGGTGAGGGTGAGGGTGAGGGTTAGGGTTAGGGTTAGGGTAAGGGTTAGGGTTAGGGTTAGATTGGGGATTAGGGTTAGGGTTAGTGTGAGGTTTAAGGTGAGGATGAGGGTTAGGGTGAGGGTTAGGGTTAGAATTAGGATTAGGTTGAGGGCTATCGTGAGGGTGAGGGTTAGGGTTAGGGTTAAGTTTATGGTGAGGTTTAGGGTGATGGGTAGGTTTTGGTTTAGGGTGAGGGTTAGGATTAGTGTGAGGGTTACAGTTAGGGTGAGAATGAGGGTGAGGCTAAGGGTTATGGTGAGGGTTAGGGTGAGGGTGAGGGTTAGGGTTAGGTTGAGGTTTAGGGTGTTTGTTAGTGTTAGGGTTAGGGTTAGTGTTAGGGTTAGGGTTAGGGTGAGGGTTAGGTTGAGGGTAAGGGGTAGGGCTTGGGTTAGTTTTAGATTTATGGTTAGGGTGAGGATGAGTGTGAGGGTTAGGATTAGGGTTAGGGTTAGATTTAGGGTTAGGCTCAGGGTGAGGGTGAAGGTGAGGATTAGTGTTAGGTTGCCGGTTAGGGTTAGGGTTAGGGTTAGAATTAGCCTTAAGGTGAGGTTTAGGGTTAGGGTTAGGTTTAGGGTTCTGGTGAGGGTGAGGGTTAGAGATAACTTGAGGGTTAGAGTGAGGGGTAGGGTTTGGGTTAGGGTGAGGGTTAGGGTTAATGTGAGGTTTAGGGTTAGGGTTAGGTTTAGAGTTAGGTTGAGTGTTAGTTTGAGGGTTAGGGTTTGTGTTAGGGTTAGGGTGAGGGGGAGGTTTAGGGGGAGGATTAGGTAAGGCTTAGTGTTAGGATTAGGGTGAGGTAAAGGGTTAGGGTGAGGCTTAAGGTTAGGTTAGGGTGAGGGTTAGGGTTTCAGTGAGAGTGAGGGTTAAGGTTAGGGCGAGGGTTAGGGTTAGGATTATGGTTAGTGTGAGGGTGATGGTTAGGATTAGGGTTAGGGTTATTGTAAATGTAATGGTTAGGGTTACATTTGCAGTGAGGGTAAGGCTGAGAGTGAAGGTTTGGGTTAGGGTAAGGGTTAGTTTTAGGGTTAGGATTAGTGGTAATGTTAGGGTTAGGGTTAGACTTACGATTTGGGTGAGGGTGAGGTTGAGGGTTAGTGTTAGGGTTAGGATGAGGTTTAGGGTTAGGGTTAGGATTAGGGATAGGGTGAGGTTGAGGTTTAGGGTTAGACTTAGGTTGAGGGGGAGGTTTAGGGTGAGGGTTAGGGTGAGGGTTAGGGTTAGGGTTAGTGTTAGTTTTAGGCTTAGGCTTAGGGTTTGGCTGAGGTGAGGGTGGGTGTGAGGATTACTCTTAGGGTGATGGTTAACCTTAGGGTTAGGGTGAGGGTTAGGATGAGGGTTAGGGTTAGGATTAGGGTTAGGTTGAGGGCTATGGTGAGGGGAGGGTTGAGGTTAGGGTTAGGCTTAGGCATAGGTTTAGTCTGAGGATGATGGTGAGGGTGAGGGTTAGGGTCATGGTGATGGATAGGGTTAGGGTTAGGGTGAGGGTTAGGATGAGGGTTCGGGTTAGGGTGAGGGTTACGATGAGCGTGATGGTAAGAGTAAAGTTGAGGGTTAGGCTAAGGGTGAGAGTTAGGGTAAGGGTGAGGGTTAGGGTTAAGGTGAGGTTTAGTGTAAGTGTTAGGGTTAGCGTTAGATTGTGGATTAGGGTTAGGGTTAGTGTGAGGTTTTGGGGGAGGATGTGGCTTAGGTTGAGGGTTAGGGTTAGAATTAGGGTTAGGGTGAGGGCTAGCATGAGGTTGAGGGTTAGGGTTAGCGTTAAGTTTATGGTGAGGTTTAGGGTGAGGTGTAGGTTTAGGTTTAGGGTGAGGGTTATGTTTAGTGTGAGGGTTACGGTTAGGGTGAGAGTGAGGGTGAAGTTAAGGGTTATGTTGAGGGTTAGGGTGAGGATGAGGGTTAGGGTTAGGATTAGGGATAGGGTTAGGGATAGGCTGAGGTTGAGGGTGAAGGTGAGGGTGAGGTTTAGGGTTAGAGATATGGTTAGGGTGAGGTCTAGGGTGAGGGTGAGGGTTAGGGTGAAGGTGAGGGTGAGGGTGAGGGTCTTGGTTAGGTAATGGTTAGGGTTAGGGTGAGGATTAGTTGAGGGTTATGGTAAGGGTGAGCTTGAGGTTTAGGGTGTGGGTGAGCGTTAGGATTGGGGTGAAGGTTTGGGTGATGGTGAGGGTTAGGGTGAGGTAGAAGGTTAGGGTTAGGGTTAGGTGAGGGTTAGTGTTAGGGTTAGGATTAGGGTGAGGGTTAGGATTAGGTTTAGGGTTAGGGTGAGGGTTAGAGAGAGGGTGAGGGTTAAGGTTAGGGTTAGGTTAGTGGTGTGGATAAGTGATAGCATGAGGGTTAGGGTGAATGTTAGACTTAGCATTAGGGTTAGGGTGAGGGTGAGGGTGAGGATTAGGGTGAGTTTTAGGGTTAGGGTGAGGGTTAGGGTTAGGCTTAGCGTGAGGGTGACGGTTAGGGTTAGAGTTACGGTGAGGATTCGGTTAAGTGTGAGGTTTCGGGTGAGGATGAGGTTAACTGTTAGAATGAGGGTTAGGGAGAGGGTGAGGGTTAGGGTTAAGGTTTGGGTTAGGCTGAGTTTTAGGGTTATGTTTAGGGTGAGTGTTAGGGTAAGGGTTAGGGTTAGGGTTGTTATAAGGGTTAGGGTCAGATTTAGGGTGACGGTGAGGTTTTAGGTGAGGGTTAGGTTGAGGGTTAGAGTTAGGGTTAAGGTGAGGTTTAGGGTAAGGGGTAGGGTTACGGTTAGGGTGAGGGTTAGGTTTAGTGTGAGAGTTAGGGTTAGGGTTAGGGTTACGATTAGTTTGAGAGTAAGAATTAGGGTGAGGGTGAGGTTTAGGGTTAGTAATAGTGATAGGATTAGTGTAAATCTTAGGGTGAGGGTGAGGTTTAGGGTTAGGGTTAGGGTGAGGGCTTGGGTGAGGGTTAGGGTAAGGTTGAGGGTTAGGGTGAGAGTGATGGTAAGGGTAAAGGTGAGGGTTAGGCTGGGGTGAGGGTTAAGATAAGGGTGAGAGTAAGGGTTAGGGTGAGGGTTAGGATAAGGGTTCGGGTTACGGTTAGGGTGAGGGTTAGATTGAGGTTTAGGGTTAGGGTTAGTGTGAGGTTTAGGGTGAGATTGAGGGTTACCGTTAGGTTTAGGGTTAGGGTTAGAAATAGGGTGAGGGTGAGGACTAAGATGAGGGTGAGGTTTAGGTTAGGGTTAGGGTTAAGGTTAGGGTGAGTTTTAGGGTTACTGTGAGGGTTAGGGTTAGTGTGAGGGTTAGAGTTAGAGTTAGGGTTAGTGTTAGGTTGAGGGTAAGTGTTAGGGTGAGGTTTTGGTTTAGGGTGAGGGTTATGTTTCGGTTGAGGGTTAGGTTTAGTGTTAGGGTTATTGTTAGGGTTAGGATTAGGATTAGGGTTAGGGTGAGGATGAGGGTGGGGGTGAGGAATAGGTTTTGGGTGATGGTTAATGTTAGGGTTAGGGTGAGGTTTAAGATGAGGGTTGGGGTCAGGATAAGTTTTAGGGTGAGGGCTTGGGTGAGGGTGAGGGTTAGGGTTAGGGTTCAGCTTAGGCATAAGTTTAGGCTGAGAGTGAGGGTGAGTGTGAGTGATAGGGTTAGGGTGATGGATAGGGTTAGGGTTAGGGTGAGTGTTAGGATGAGTGTAAGGGTTAGGGTGAGGTTTAGGGTGAGCATGACGGTAACAGTAAAGGTGAGGTTTAGGCTGAGGGTGAGTGTTCCGTTAAGGGTGAGGGTAAGGATTAATGTGAGGGTTAGCATAAGGGTTAGGGTGAGGGTGAGGGTTAGGGTGAGGGTCAGGGTTAGATTGAGAATTAGGGTTAGGGTCAGGGTGATGTTTATGGTGAGGATGATGGTTAGGGTTAGGGTGAGGGTTATGGTTAGAATTAGGGTGAGAGTGAGGGCTACGGTTTGGGTGAGGGTTAGGGTTAGGGTTAGGGTTAGGGTGAGGTTTAGGATTAGGGTGAGAGTTAGGGTTACTGGGAGGGTTAGTGTTAGAGTTAGGGTTAGGGTAAGGTTTAGGGTAAGTGTTAGGGTGAGGGTTAGGGTTAGGGTGAGTGTTATGTTTAGGGTGAGAGTTAGGGTTAGGTTTAGGGTTATTGTTAGGTTTAGGGTTAGGGTTACAGTGAGGGTGAGGGTGAGGGTTAGGGTTAGGTTGAGGTTTAGGGTTAGGGTTAGGGTTTTAGTTAGGGTTAGGTTTAGTGTGAATTTTAGGGTTAGAGTTAGGGTTAGGGTGAGGGTTAGGATGAGGATTAGGGTTATGCTTAGGGTTAGGGTAAGGGCTAGGGTGAAGGTGAGGGTTAGGGTTAGTGTTAGGGTGAGTTTTAGGGTTGGGTTTAGGGTTAGGATGAGCTTTTGGATGAGGGTTAGGGTTACAGTGAGGGTGAGGGTTAGGGTTAGTTTGAGTGTTAGGGTCAGGATTAGGATTAGGGTGAGGGTAAGTGTAAGCATTAGGGTTAGGCTTAGGGTTAGGGTTAGTTTTAGGGTTAGGATTAGTGTTAATGTTAGGGTTAGGGTTAGACATACGTTTTGGGTGACGGGGAGGGTGAGGGTTAGGGTTAGGGTTAGGGTGAGGTTTAGAGTTAGGGTTAGGATTAGGGATAGTGTGAGGGAGAGGTTTAGGGTTAGAGTTAAGTTGAGGGGGAGGGTAAGGCTGAGTGTTAGGGTTAGGGTTAGTGTTAGGGTTAACGTTAGGTTTAGGGTGAGGGTAAGGTTGAGGTTTAGTGTTAGGGTTAGGTTTTGGGTTAGGATTAGGTTTAGGTTGAGGGTGAGTGTGAGGGTTAGGGTTAGGATTAGGCTTAGGCTTAGGGTTAGTCTGAGGGTGAGGGTGGGTGTGAGGATTAGGCTTAGGGTGATGGTTAACCTTAGGATTAGGGTGAGGGTTAGGATGAGGGTTAGGGTTAGGATTAGGGTTAGGGTGAGGGTGAGGGTTAAGGTTAGGGTTAGGTTTGTTCTGTGGATAAGTGATAGCATGAAGGTTAGGGTGAGTGTTAGACTTAGCATTAGAGTTATGGTGAGGATTAGGGTGAGTTTTAGGGTTAGGGTGAGGGTTAGGTTTAGGCTTAGCGTGAGGGTGACGGTGAGGGTGACGGTTAGGTTTAGAGTTATGGTGAGGATTCGGTTAAGTGTGAGGTTTAGGGTGAGGATGAGGTTAAGTGTTAGGATGAGGGTTAGTGTGAGGGTGAGGCTTAGGGTTAAGGTTTGGGTTAGGGTGAGGGTTAGGGTGAGGGTTAGGGTTATGATTAGGGTGAGGATTAGGGTGAGGGTTAGGGTGAGGGTTAGGGTTAGGGTTCGGGTGAGGGTTAGGGTTGTTATTAGGGTTAGGGTCAGATTTACCGTTACGGTGAGGTTTTGGGTGAAGGTTAGGGTGAGGGTTAGAGTTAGGGTTAAGATGAGGTTTAGGGTAAGGGGTAGGGTTACGGTTAGGGTGAGGGTTAGGTTTAGTGTGAGAGTTAGGGTTAGGATTAGTGTGAGGGTAAGAATTAGCTGACTGTTAGGGTGAGGGTGACATTAAGGGTTAGGAATAGTGATAGGATTAGTGTAAATCTGAGGGTGAGGGTGAGGTTTAGGTTTAGGGTTAGGGTGAGGGCTTGGGTGAGGGTTAGGGTAAGGTTGAGGGTTAGGGTGAGAGTGATGGTAAGGGTAAAGGTGAGGGTTAGGCTGAGGGTGAGGGTTAAGATAAGGGTGAGGGTTAGGGTTAGGTTGAGGGTTAGGTTAAGGGTTCGGGTTACAGTTAGGGTGAGGGTAAGATTGAGGATTAGGGTTAGGGTTAGTGTGAGGTTTAGGGTGAGGTTGAGGGTGAGTGTTAGGGTTAGAATTAGGGTTAGGGTGAGGGCTAGGATGAGAGTGAGGTTTAAGGTAGGGTTAGGGTTAAGGTTAGGATGAGGTTTACGGTTACTGTGAGGGTTAGGTTTAGTGTGAACATTAAGGTGATGGTTAGGGTTGGTGTTAGGTTCAGGGTAAATGTTAGGGTGAGGGTTTGGGTTAGGGTGAGGGTTATATTTAAGGTGAGGGTTATCTTTAGGGTTAGGGTTATTGTTAGGGTTAGGATTAGGATTAGGATTAGGGTTAGGGTGAGGGTGAGTGTGGGTTAGGTTTAGGTTTAGGTTTAGGCTTAAGGTTAGGCTGAGGGTGAGGTTGAGGCTGAGGGCTAGGGTTAGGGTGATCGTTAGGGTTAGGGTTAGGGTGAGGGTTAGGATGAGAGTTAGAGATAGGATTAGGGTTTGGGTGAGGGCTAGGGTGAAGGTGAGTTTTAGGGTTATGTTTAGGGTGAAGTTTAGGGTTAGGGTTAGGTTTAGGCTTAGGGTTAAGTTGAGGGTGAGGTTTAGGTTTAGAGTTACGGTTAGGGTGAGGGTTAGGGTTAGGGTTAGTGTTAGGGTGAGGGTGAGTGTAAGTGTGAGGGTTAGGGTTAGGGTCAGGCTTAGGTTTAGGCTGAGGTTGACGGTCAGGGTTAAGGTGAGGGTGAGGTTAAGGTTTAGGGTTAGAGTAAGGGTTATTGTGAGGGTTAGTGTTAGGATTGGTGTTAGGGTTAGGGTTAGGGTGAGGTTTAGGGTGAGGGTTATGTTTAGGGAGCGGGTTAGATCTATGATTAGGGTTAGCTTGAGTGTGAGTGTGAGGGTTAGTGTTAGGTTTAGGTTTAGGGTTAGGCTGAGTGTGTGGGTGAGGGTTACGGTTAGGTTGAGGTTTAGGGTTAGGGTTAGGGTGAGGGTTAGGATGAGGTATAGCGTAAGGATTAGGGTTAGGGTTAGGGTTAAGGTGAAGGTTAATGTTAGGGTTAGGGTGAGGGTTAGGGTTATTGTTAGTGTTATGGTTAGGGTTAAATTTGTGGTTAGGTTGAGGCTGAAGGTGGGTATTAGGTTTAGGATTAGGATTAGGGTTAGATTTAGGGTTAGGATTAGTGTTATTGTTAAGGTTAGGGTTAGAGTTATGGTGAGGGTGAGGGTGAGGGTGAGGATTAGGGTTAGGGTTAGGATGAGGTTTAGGGTTAGGGTTAGGTTAGGGTGATGGTTAGGGTTAGTGTGAGGGTTAGTGTTTGGGTTAGGGTTATTGTTAGGGTAAGGTAAGTGTTATGGTGAGGTTAAGGGTTAGGGTGAGGGTTAGGGTTAGAATGAGGGTTAGGGTTAGGGTTAGGCTTATTGTTAGGGTAAGGTAAGTGTTAGGGTGAGGGTAAGGGTTAGGGTGAGGGTTAGGGTTAGAATGAGGCTTAGGGTTAGGGTTAGTATTATTTTTAGGGTTAGGGTTAGGATTAGGGTTAGGGTGAGGGGTAGGGTGAGGAAGAGGTTTAGAGTTAGGGTTAGGCTTAGGATTAGGATTAGAATGAGGCTGAATGTGAGGTTGAGGATTAGGGTTAGCGTGATGGTTAGGGTTATGTTTAGGGTGAGGGTTAGAATGATTGTTAAGGGTAGGGTGAGGGTTAGGGTGAGGGTGACAGTAAGGGTGAAGGTGAGGGTTAGGGTTAGGGTGTGAGTTAGGTTGAGGATTAGGGTTAGGGGTAGGGTGAGGGTGAGGTTTAGATTGAGTATCAGTGTTAGGGTTAGTGTGAGGTTTAGGGTGAGGATGAGGGTTAGGGTTAGTGTGAGGGCTATGGTGAGGGTGAGGGTTAGGTTTAGGGTTATGTTGAGGTTTAGGTTTAAGGTGATGTTCAGGGTTAGTGTGACAGTTAGCGTTAGTATTAGGGTTAGTTTTAGGGTGAGGGTTAGCATTAGGGTGAGGTTTATGTTTAGGGTTAGTGTTAGCGTTAGGGTTGGGTTATTGTTAGGGTTAGGGTTACTGTTACGGTGAGGGTGAGGGTTAGGGTTAGGGTTAGGGTTAGGGTAAGGTTTAGGGTTAGGGTTAGATTGGGGATTAGGGTTAGGGTTAGTGTGAGGTTTAGGGTGAGGATGAGGGTTAGGGTGAGGGTTAGGGTTAGAATTAGTATTAGTTTGAGGGCTAGGGTGAGGGTGAGGGTTAGGGTTATGGTTAAGTTTATGGTGAGGTTTTGGGTGAGGGGTAGGTTTAGGTTTAGTGTGAGGGTTAGGATTAGTTTGAGGGTTAAGGTTAGGGTGAGAGTGAGGTGAGGCTAAGGCTTATGGTGAAGGTTAGGGTGAGGGTGAGGGTTAGGGTTAGGATTAGGGATAGGGTTAGGGATAGGCTGAGGTAGAGGGTGTGGGTGAGGGTGAGGTTTAGGGATAGGGATATGGTTAAGGTGAGAGTGAGGGTTAGGCTCTTAGTTAGGTAATGGTTAGGGTTAGGGTGAGGATTAGTTGAGGGTTAGGGTAAGGGTGAGCTTGAGGTTTAGGGTGTGGGTTAGCGTTAGGGTTATGGTGAGGGTTCGGGTGAGGTAGAAGGTTAGGATTAGGGTTAGGTGAGTGTTATTGTTAGGGTTAGGGTGAGGGTGAGGGTTAGGATTAGGTTTAGGGTTAGGGTGAGGTTTAGGGTGAGGGTGAGGGTTAAGGGTAGGGTTAGGTTTGTGTTGTGGATAAGTGATAGCATTAGGGATAGTGTGAGTGTTAGACTTAGCATTAGGGTTAGGGAGAGGGTTAGGGTTAGGCTTAGCGTGAGGGTGACGGTGAGGGTGACGGTTAGGGTTAGAGTTACGGTGAGGATTCGGTTAAGTGTGAGGTTTAGGGTGAGGATGAGGGTAAGTGTTAGGATGAGGTTTAGGGTGAGGGTGAGGGTTAGGGTTAAGATTTGGGTTATGCTTAGGGTTAGGGTGAGGGTTAGGCTAAGGTTTAGGGTTATGATTAGGGTGAGGTTTAGGGTGAGGGTTAGGGTGAGGGTTAGGGTGAGGGTGAGGGTTAGGGTTGTTATTAGGGTTAAGGTCAGATTTAGGGTGACAGTGAGGTTTTGGGTGAGGGTTAGGTTGAGGGTTAGTGGTAGGGTTAAGGTGAGGGTTAGGGTAAGTGGTAGGGTTACGGTTAGGTTGAGGGTTAGATTTATTGTGACAGTTAGGTTTAGGGTTAGGGTTAAGGTTAGTGTGAGGGTAAGAATTAGGGTCATGGCTTGGGTGAGGGTGAGGTTTAGGGTTAGGAATAGTGATAGGATTAGTGTAAATCTGAGGGTGAGGGTGAGGTTTAGGGTTAGGGTTAGGGTGAGGGCTTTGGTTAGGGTTAGGTTAAGATTGAGGGTTAGGGTGAGATTGATGGTAAGGGTAAAGATGAGGGTTAGGCTGAGGGTGAGGGGTAAGATAAGGGTGAGGGTTAGGGTTAGGGTGAGCGTTAGGTTAAGGGTTCGGGTTACGGTTAGGGTGAGGGTTAGATTGAGGATTAGGGTTAGGGTTAGTGTGAGGTTTAGGGTGAGGTTGAGGGATAGGGTTAGGTTGAGGGTTAGGGTTAGAATTAGGGTTAAGGTGAGGGCTAGGGTGAGGGTGAGGTTTAGGTTAGGGTTAGGGTTAAGGTTTGGGAGAGGTTTAGGTTTACTGTGAGCTTCAGTGTTAGTGTGAGGGTTACTGTTAGGGTGAGGGTAAGTGTTAGAATGAGGGTTTGGGTTAGGGCGAGGGTTATGTTTAGTTTGAGGGTTAGGTTTAGGGTTAGGGTTATTTTTAGGTTTAGGATTAGGATTAGGGTTAGGGTGAGGGTGAGTGTGTGGGTTAGGTTTAGGTTTAGGTTTAGGGTTAAATTTAGGCTGAGGGTGAGGTTGAGGCTGAGGGTTAGGGTTAGGGTGATGGTTAGGGTTAGGGTTAGGGTGAGGGTTAGGATGAAGGTTAGAGTTAGGATTAGGGTTTGGGTGAGGGCTAGGGTGAAGGTGAGTTTTGGGGTTATGTTTTGGGTGAGGTATAGGGTTAGGGTTAAGGTTAGGGTTAGGGTTAAGTTGAGGGTGAGGTTTAGGTTTAGAATTAGGGTTAGGGTGAGGGTTAGGGTTAGGGTTAGTGTTATGTTTAGGGTTAGGGTGAGGGCTAGGATTAGGGTGAGTTTTAGGGTTAGGCCTGGGATTAGGATAAGTGTTTTTGTGAAGGTGAGTGTGATTTTGAGGGTTAGGGTTAGTGTTAGGCTTAGGTTGAGGGTGAGGGTTAAGGTGAGGTTGAGGGTGAGGGTTAAGGTGAGGTTGAGGGTGAGGTTTAGGGTTAGAGTTTGGGTTAGTGTGAGGGTTAGCATTAGGGTTGGTGTTAAGGTTAGTGTTAGGGTGAGGGTTTGAGTGAACGTTATGGTTAGGGATCGGATTAGATTTAGGATTAGGGTTAGCTTGAGTGTGAGTGTGAGGGTTTGTGTTAGGGTTAGGTTTAGGGTTAGGCTTAGTGTTAGGCTGAGGGTTAGGGTGAGGGTGTAGGTTAGGGTGAGGGTTTGGTTTAGGGTTAAGGTGAGGGTTAGAATGAGGGTTAGGTTTAGGATTGGGGTTAGGGTGAGGGCTAGGGTGAGGTTGAGGTTTAGAGTTAGGGTGTGGTTTAGGGTTAGGTTTAGGGTTAGGGTCACGGTGAGTTTGAGGTTTAGGGTTAGAGATAGGTTTAGGAGGAGGGTTAGGGTGAGGGTTAGGTTTAGGGTTAGTGTTAGGGTTAGGGTTAGGGTGTGCGTTAGGGTGAGGGTTTGGGTTAGGTTTAGGATTAGGGTTAGGGTGAGCGTGAGTGTGAGGGTTAGGGTTAGGGTTAGGTTTAGGCTTAGGGTTAGGCTGAGGTAGAGTGTAAGTGTGAGAGTTAGGGTGTGGGTTAGGGTTAGGGTTAGGTTTAGAGTTAGCCTTAAGGTGAGGTTTAGTGTTAGGGTTAGGGTGAGGGTTAGGTTTGGGGTTACGGTGAGGCTTAGGGTTAGGCTTAGGATTAGGCTTATGATTAGGCTGAGGGTGAGGGTGGGGGTGAGGATTAGGGTTAAGTTTAGGGTTAGGGTTAGGTTTATTGGTATTTTTATGGTTAGGGTAAAGTTTGCGGTGAGGTTGAGGTTGAGGGTGAGGGTTAGGTTTAGGGTGAGGTTTAGGGTGAGTTTTAGGGTTAGGATTAAGGTTAGGTTGAGGGTGAGTTTGAGAGTTAGGGTTAGGCTTAGGGTCAGGCTTAGGGTTAGGGTGAGGTTTTATATTAGTGTTTGGGTTAGGGTGAGGGTGAGGCTGAGGATTAGGGTGAGGTTTAGTGTTAGGTTTATGTTTAGGGTTAGGGTTAGGGTTAGGCTGAGGGTGAGGGTGGGGGTGAGGATTAGGGTTTGGGTTTTAGTTTAAATTCAGGTTATTGTTAGTGTTATGATTTGGGTTTAGTTTGCGGTGAGGGCGAGCCTGAGGTTGAGGGTTATGGTTAGGGTTAGGCTTAGTCTTAGGGTTAGGCTGAGGGTGAGTATTGGGGTGAGGAATAGGTTTTGGGTGATGGTTAGGGTTAGGGTTGGGTTGAGGGTGAGGATGAGGCTTAGCGTTAGGATTAAGTTTAGGGTGAGGGCTAGGGTGAGGGTGAGGGTTAGGGTTAGGGTTAGGCTTAGCCTTAGGGTTAGGCTTAGGGTGAGGGTGAGTTTGAGGGTTTGGGTTAGGGTGATGGATAGGGTTAGGGTTAGGGTGAGTGTTAGGATGAGGGTTAGGGTTAGGGTGAGGGTTAGCATGGATGTGGCGGGAAGAATAAAGGTGACGGTTAGGCTGAGGGTGAGTGTTCCCCTAAGGGTGAGGGTTAGGATTAGGTTGAGGTTTAGGGTAAGGGTTAGGATGAGGGTTAGGGTGAGGGTGAGGGTTAGATTGAGGATCAGGGTTGGGGTTTGTGTGAGGTTAAGGTGAGGATGAGGGTTAGGGTTAGGGTGAGGGTTAGGGTTAGAATTAGGGTTAGGGTGAGGGCTAGGGTGAGGCTGAGGATTAGGGTTAGGGTTAAGGTGAGGTTTATGGTTCGGGTGAGAGTTACGGTTACTGTGAGGGTTATTGTTGGAGTTAGGGTTAGTGTTAGGGTGAGGGTAAGTGTTAGGGTGGGGGTTAGGGTTAGGGTGAGTTTTATGGTTAGGGTGACTCTTAGGGTTAGGTTTAGGGTGATTGTTAAGTTTCGAGTTAGGGTTACGTTGAGGGTGAGGGTGAGGTTTAGGGTTAGAGTGAGGTTTAGGTTTAGGGTTAGGGTTAGAGTTAGGGTGAGGGTGAGGGTGAGGTTTAGGATTACAGTTAGGGTTCAAGTGAGGGTAAGGATGAGGGTTAGGGTTAGGGTTAGTTTTAGGTTTAGGGTTAGGTTGAGGTTTAGGGTTAGGGTTATGGTTAGGATTAGGTTTAGGGTGAGGGTTTGGGTTAGGGTTAGGATGAGGGTTAAGAAGAGGGTTAGTTTTAGGATTATGGTTATGGTGAGGGCTAGAGTTTGAGGTTTAGTGTTAGAGATAGGGTTAGGATGAGGGTTAGGGTTATTGTTAGTGTTATGGTTAGGGTTAAGTTTGTGGTTAGGGTGAGGCTGAAGGTGGGTATTAGGGTTAGGATTAGGATTAGGGTTAGATTTAGGGTTAGGATTAGTGTTATTGTTAAGGTTAGGGTTAGAGTTATGGTGAGGGTGAAGGTGAGGGTGAGGGTTAGGGTTAGGGTTTGGGTGAGGTTTAGCGTTAGGGTTAGGGTAGGGTGATGGTTAGGGTTAGTGTGAGGGTTAGTGTTTGGGTTAGGGTTATTGTTAGGGTAAGGTAAGTGTTAGGGTGAAGGTAAGGGTTAGAGTGAGGGTTATGGTTAGAATGAGGGTTAGGGTTAGGGTTAGGGTTATTGTTAGGGTAAGGTAAGTGTTACGGTGAGGGTAAGGGTTAGGGTGAGGGTTAGGGTTAGAATGAGGGTTAGGGTTAGGGTTAGTGTTATTTTTAGGGTTAGGGTTAGGATTAGGGTTAGGGTGAGGGGTAGGGTGAGGATGAGGTTTAGGGTTAGGATTAGGGTTAGGCTTAGGTTTAGAATGAGGCTGAGTGTGAGGTTGAGGGTTAGGGTTAGCTTGATGGTTAGAGTTATGTTTAGGGTGAGGGTTAGAATGATTGTTAGGGGTAGGGTGAGGTTTAGGGTGAGGGTGACAGTAAGGGTAAAGGTGAGGGTTAGGGTTAGGGTGCGAGTTAGGTTGAGGATTAGGGTTAGGGTTAGGGTGAGGGTGAGGTTTAGATTGAGTATCAGTGTTAGGGTTAGTGTGAGGTTTAGGGTGAGGATGATGGTTAGGGTTAGTGTGAGAACTATGGTGAGGGTGAGCGTTAGGTTTAGGGTTATGTTGAGGTTTATGGTTAAGGTGATGGTTAGGGTTAGTGTGACGGTTAGTGTTAATATTAGGGTTAGTTTTAGGGTGTGGGTTAGCATTAGCGTGAGGTTTATGTTTAGAGTTAGTGTTAGCGTTAAGGTTGGGTTATTGTTAGGGTTAGGGTAACTGTTACAGTGAGGTTGAGGGTTAGGGTTAGGTTTAGGGTGAGGTTTAGGTTTAGGGTCAGGGTTAGAGTTAGGGTTAGGTTGAGGGTGATGTTTAGGTTTAGGGTTAGGATTAGCGGGACGGTTAGGTTGCGGGTTAGGGTGAGGGTTAGTGTTAGGATTAGGGTTAAGGTGAGGGTGAGTGTGAGGGTTAGGGTTAGACTTAGGTTTAGGTTTAGGCTGAGGCTGAGTGTGAGGGTGAGTGTTAGGGTTAGATTCAAGATTAGGGTTAAGGTTAGGTTGAGGGTTAGGGTTATTGTAAGAGTGAGGGTTAGGATGAGGTTTAGGGTTAGGTTTAGGGTTAGTATTAGGGCAAGGGTGAGGGTGAGAGTTAGGGTTATCATTATGGCGAGGTTTAGGATTAGGGTTAGGTTTAGTGTTAGGGTGAGGGTTAGGGTTAGGGTTACTGTGAGAGGGAGGGTTAGTGTTAGGGTGAGGGTGAGGGTTAGTATTAGTGTTATGGTTAGGGTTATTGTTAGTGTTATCATTAAGGTTAAGTTTACAGTGAGGTTGAGGCTGAGGGTGAGGTTTAGGGTTAGGGTTAGGATGCGGTTTAGGGTTAGGGTTAGTGTTAGTGTTAGGGTGAGGGCTTGGTTTAGGTTGAGGTTTACTGTCAGGGTGAGGGTTAGGATTAGGTTTAAGGTTAGGGTTAGTGTTATTGTTAGGGTTAAGGTTAGAGTTACTGTGAGGATGAGGGTGAGGGTGAGTGTGAAGTTAGGGTTAGGGTTAGCCTTAGTCTTAGGTTTAGCCCGAGCGTGAGGGTGAGGTTAAGGGTTAGGATTAGGGTGATTGTTAGAGTTTAAGGGTTAGGGTGAGGGTTAGGGTGAGGTGTAGGTTTAGGATTAGGGCTAAGGTGAGGGCTAGGGTGAGGGTGAGGGTTAGGGTTAGCGTTAGGGTGACGTTTAGGGTTAGCGTTAAGTTTAGGGTTAGGGTGAGTGTTAGTGTGAGGGTTACGGTGAGGGTGATGGTTAGGGTTAGGGTGAGGGTTAGGGTTAGGGTTAGGGTGAGAGTGAGGGTTAGATTAGGGTTAGGGTTAGGGTTATTGTTAGTGTTATGGTTAGGTTTAACTTTATGGTGAGGGTGAGGCTCAGGGTGATGGTTAGGGTTAGGGTTAGGGTGAGGTTTAGGTTAGGGTTAAGGTTAGGGTTAGGGTGAGGTTTTGGGTTAGGGTTAGGGTTACGGTGAGGGTGAGGGTGAGGGTTAGTGTTAGGATTAGTGTCATTGTTAGGTTTAGGGTTAGAGTTCCAGTGAGGGTGAGGGTAAGGGTTAGGGTTAGGGTGAGGTTTAGGGTTAGGATTAGGGTTAGGGTGAAGGTAAGGTGAGGTTTAGGGTTAGAGTTAGGGTTAGGTTGATTGTTAGGGTTAGGGTTAGAGTTAGGGTTAGGGTTAGGGTGAGGGTTAGGATGAGGTTTAGGGTTATGGTTAGGTTTAGGATTAGGGTTAATGTTAGGGTGAGTGATTGTGTTAGGTTTAGGGATAGGGTTAAGGCTTAGGTTAACCTGAGTGTGAGGGTTAGGGTGAGGGATAGGGTTTGGTTACGGTGAGTGTGAGGGTTAGGGTTAGGGTGAGTTTCAGGGTTAGGTTTAGGGTTAGGGTAATTGTTAGTGTTATGGTTAAGGTTAAGTTTACGGTTAGGGTGAGGCTGACGTTGAGGGTTTGGTTTAGGGTTAGGGTGAGGTTTAGGGTTACGGTTAGGGTTAGGGTGATGGTTAGGGTTAGTGTTATTGTTAGGGTTTAGGTTAGAGTTACGGTGAGGGTGAGGGTTAGATTTAGGTTTAGGGTGAGGGTAGGGTGAGGGTGAGGGTGAAGTTTAGGATTAGAGTTAGAGTTAGGGGAAGGGTTAGGGGCAGGGTTAGGTTGAGGTTTAGGGTTAGTGTTAGGGTTGGGTTTAGGATTAGGGTTATGATGAGGCTGAGTGTGAGGGTTAGGGTTAGGATTAGGCTTAGGCTTAGGGTTAGGCTGAGGGTGAGGGTGGGGTTGAGGATTAGGTTAAGGGTGATGGTGAGGGTTAGGGTTAGGTTTAGGGTTAGGATTAGGGTTAGGATGATGTCTAGGGTGAGGGTGAGGGTTAGGGTTAAGGTTAGGCTTAGGGTTACGGTCAAGGTTAGGGTCAGGATGAGGGTTAGGCTTAGGGTGAGGGTTAGGGTGAGGGTGCAGGTAAGGGTAAAGGTGAGAGTTAGGCTGAGAGTGAGGATTAAGTTAAGGGTGAGGGTTAGGGTTAGGGTGTGGGTTAGGGTTAGGGTTAAGTTGAGGGTGAGGTTTATATTGAGGGTTAGTTTTAGGGTTAGTGTGAGGTTTAGGATGAGGATGAGGGTTAGGGTTAGGGTCAGGGCTAGGTTGAGGGTTAGATTTAGTGTTAGGGTGAATTTAAGTGTTAGGGTGAGGGTTAGTGTTAGCATGAGTGTTATGTTTAGAATGAGGGTTAGGTTTAGGGTTAGGGTTACTGTTAGGGTTAGGATTAGTTTTACTCTTGAGTGTGAGGTTTAGTGTTAGGTTGAGGGTTAGGTTTATGTTTAGTGTTAGGGTTAGTGTTAGGGTTAGGGTGAGGGTGAGGTTTATGGTTAGAGTTAGCTTTTGTTAGGTTGAGGGTTAGTGTGAGGGTTAGGTTTAGGCTTAAGCTTAGGCTTAGGGTTAGACTTAGGCCGAGCATGAGGGTGAGGGTTAGGGTTAGGGATAGGGTGAGGGTTAGGATGAGGTTTAGGGTTAGGATTAGGGTTAGGGTGAGCGCTAGGGTGAGGGTTACTGTGAGGGTTAGGGTTAGGTTTAGGATTAGGTGTAGGTTGAGAGTGAGTGTGAGGGTTAGGTTTAGGGTTAGGCTTAGGTTTAGGGTGAGGGTTAGGGTTAGGACTTGGTTTAGGGTGAGGAGGAGTGTTAGGGTTAGTGTGAGTGCTAGTGTTATGGTTAGGTTTAGTGTTAGGGTGAATTTATGTGTTAGGGTGAGGGTTAGGTTTTGGGTGAGTGTTATGGTTAGAATGAGGCTTAGGGTTAGGGTTACTGTTAGGATTAGGATTAGGTTTACTGTTAAGGTGAGTGTTAGGTTTAGGGTTAGGGTGAGGGTTAGGTTTATGTTTACGGTTAGGGTTAGAGTTAGGGTTAGGGTGAGGGTGAGGTTTAGGGTTAGAGTTAGCTTTTGTGTTAGGGTTAGTGTTAGGTTGAGGGTTAGTGTGAAGGTTAGGTTTAGGCTTAAGCTTAGGCTTAGGGTTAGGCTTAGGCCCGAGCATGAGGGTTAGGGTTAGGGTTAGGGTTAGCGTGAGGGTGAGGGTTAGGGTCAGGGTGAGGGTTAGGATGAGTTTTAGGGTTAGGATTAGGGTTAGTGTGAGCGCTAGTTTGAGGGTTACTGTGAGGGTTAGGTTTAGGTTTAGGATTAGGTGTAGGTTGAGGGTGAGGGTGAGGGTTAGGGTTAGGGTTAGGGTTAGGCTTAGGGTTAGGGTGAGGGTTAGGGTTAGGGTTTGGTTTAGGGTAAGGGGGAGGGTTAGGGTTAGGGTGAGGGTGAGGGTGAGGGTGAGGGTTAGGGTTAGGGTTAGTGTGAGTGTTAGGGTTATGTTGAGGGTTATGGTTAGGGTGAGTGTTAGGGCTAGGGTTAGGTTTAGGGTGAGGACTCGGGTGAGGGTGAGGTTTAGGATTAGGGTGAGGGTGAGTTTTAGGGTGAGGGTGAGGTTTTGGGTTAGTGTTAGTTTGAGGTTTAGGGTTATGGTTAGGGTTAGGGAGAGTGTGAGTTTTAGGTTTAGAGTTAGGGTTAGGGTGAGGGTTAGGGTGAGGTTTAGGGTTAGTATGAGGGTTTGGGGTAGGGGTAGGGTGAGGGTTAGCGTTAGGGTGAGGGTTAGGGTTAGGGTTAGGTTTAGAGTGACGGTTAGGGTGAGTGTTAGGGTTAGGATTAGGGTTAAACAATGTGCTAGGTTGAGTGTTAGGTTTAGGGTTAGGTTGATGTTGAGGGTTAGTGTTAGTGTTAGATTTAGGTTTAGGGTTGGGGTTAGGGTTAGGATTAGGGTTAAGGTAATGGTGAGTGTGACGGTTAGAGTTAGTGTTAGCCTTAGGTTTAGGCTGAGTCTGAGGCTGAGGGTGAGTTTTAGGATTAGAGTGAGGGTTAGTGTGAGTGTTAGTGTTAGGATTAGGGTTAGGATATATGCTAGGGTGAGGGTTAGGTTTAGGGTTAGGATGAGGTTTAGGGTTAGGGTTAGGGTCAGTGTTAGGGTTAGGGTGAAGGTTTGGGTTAGGGTTAGAGTTACGGTTAGGGTGACGTTTAGGGTTAGGTTTATGGTTAGGGTTATTCTTAAGTTTAGGGTTAGGGTTAAGGTTAAGGTAAGGCTGAGCATGAGCGTGATGTTGAGGGTCAGGTTAAGGGTTAGGATGAATTTTAGAGGTAGGGTTAGGTTTAGGGTTAGGGTGATTGTGAGGGTTAGTGTTAGGGTTGGGTGAGGTTTAGGATTAGGGATAGGGGTAGGGTTAGGGTGAGTGTGAGGGTTAGGGGTAGGGTTTGGGTGAGGGTGAGGGTTAGGTTTGGGGTGAGGGTTAAGGTGAGGACTAAGGTGAGCATGAGGGTTAGGGTTAGGCTTAGGGTGAGGGTTAGGTTGAGGTTTAGGGTAAGGGTTAGTGTTAGGGTTAGGATTAGGGTTAGGGTGAGGGTGAGTGTGAGGGTTAGGGTTAGGGTTAGTCTTTGGCTGAGGGTTAGGCTGAGGGTGAGGGTGGGGTTGAGGATTAGGTTTAGAGTGATGGTTCAGGTTATCATTAGTTTGAGGGTTAGGATGCGGGTTAGGGTTAGGATTAGGGTTACGGTGAGAGCTAGATTGAGGGTGAGGTTTAGGGTTAGGGATAGGGTGAGGTTTAGGGTTAGGGTTAGGGTGAGGTTGAGGTTTAGGGTTAGAGTTAGGGTTAGGATTAGGATTAGGGTAAGGGTTAGGTTGAGTGTGAGGGTTAGGGTTAGGGTTAGGGTTCGGCTTAGGGTTACACTGAGGGTGAGGTTGAGGGTGAGGGTTAGGTTTTGAGTGAGGGTTAGGGTTATGTTTAGGGTGAGAGTTAGGGTTCAGGTTAAGTTTAGGGTTAGGGTGAGGGTTAGGGTTATGGTTACGTTGAGCTTGAGGGTTAGGTTTAGTTTGAGCGTTAGGGTTAAGTATAGGGTTAGGGTGAGGGCTAGGGTGAGGGTTAGCATTAGGGTTAGTGTTAGGGTGAGGTTTCGGGTTAGGGTTAGTTTTAGGGTGAGGGTGAGAATGAGGGTTAGGGTTACGGTAAGGGTGATGGTTAGGGTTAAGTGGAGGGTTATTGTTACTGTTAGTGTTAGGGTGAGGGTAAGTGTTAGGGTAAGGTTTATGTTTAGGGTGACGTTTACATCAGGCTTAGGGTTAGGGTTAGGGGGAGGGGGAGGTTTACGATTAGAGTTACAGTTAGGGTGAATGTTAGGGTTACGGTTAGGTTTAGGTTTAGGGTGAGGTTTAGGGTTTGGTTTAGGGTTAGAGTTAGGCTTAGGGAGAGGGTGAGATTTAGGGTTAGAGTTAGGGTTAGGGTGAGGGTTAGGTTTAGGCTTAGTGTTAGGGTTAGGGTGAGGGTGAGAGTTAGGGGGAGGGTTAGGGTTAGGGTTAGGGTTAGGGTGAGGATTAGGGTTAGGGTAAGGGTGAGTGTGTGTGTTAGCGTTAGGTTTAGGGTTAGGCTTAAAGTTAGGCTGAGGGTGAGGTTGAAGTTGAGGGTTAGGGTTAGGTTTAGTGTTGGGTTTAGGGTTAGGGTGAGGGTGAGGGATAGGGTTAGGGCTATGATTAGGATTAGGGTTATTGTTAGGATTAGTGTGAGGGTTAGGGTTAGGGTAATTGTTAGGCTTAGGGTTAGGCTTAGGGTTTGGGTGAGGGTGAGGCTTAGGGTTTGGGTGAGGGTTAGGATTAGGGTTAGGGTGAGGTTTAGTGTTAGGGTTAGGGTTAGAGTTTGGGTTAGTGATTAGTGTTAGGGTTAGGTTGAGTGTTAGGGGGAGGGTTAGGGTTAGGGTTAGGGTTAGGGTTAGTTTTAAGGTTAGGGTTAGGGTGAGGGTGAGGTTTAGGGTTATAATTAGGGTTAGGGTGAGGCTGAGGGTGAGGCTTAGGGGATTAGGTTTAGTGTTAGGGTTAGGGTTAGGGTGAGGGTTAGGGTGAGTGTGAGGGTTAATGTTAGGGTTAGGGTTTGCCTTAGGTTCAGGCTGAGGGTGAGGGTGAGTTTTAGGTTTAGAGTTAGGGTTAGTGTTAGTGTTAGGGTTAGAATGAGGGTCAGGTGTACGTTTAGGCTTAAGCTTAGGCTTAGGCTGAGCATGAGGGTGAGGTTAAGGGTTAGGATGAGTTTTAGAGTGGGGATGACGGTCAGGGTAAACTTGAGGGTTAGGCTGAGTGTGAGGGTTACTGAAAGGGTGAGGGTTAGGGTTAGGGTGAGGTTTAGGGTTAGGGGAAGAGTGAGGGTGAGGTTTATGTTTAGGGTTAGGTTGAGGTGTAGGGTTAGGTTTAGGTTGAGGGTGAGATTATGGTTAGTGTTAGCGTTAGGTTGAGGCTGAGGGTGAGGTTTAGGTTTAGGGTTAGTGTTAGTGTTAGGGTTAAGGTGAGGGATAGGGTGAGGGTGAAGTTTAGGGTTAGGGTTAGGATTAGGATTAGAGTAAGGGTTAGGGTGAGTGTGAGGGTTATTGTTAGGGTTAGGCTTAGGCTTAGGCTTAGGCTGAGGCTGAGGGTGAGGGTGAGGGTTAGGCATAGGATGAGGGTTTGGGTTAGGGTTAGGGTTAGGGTGAGTGTTAGTATGAGGGTTAGGCTTAGGATTAGGGTGAGGGTGAGGGCTAGGGTGAAGATGAGGTTTAGGGTTAGGGTTAAGGTTAGGGTGAGGTTTAGGGTTAGAATTAGGGTGAGAGTGAGGTTTAGGTTTAGAGTTAGGGTTAGGGTGAGGCTGATTGTGAGGTTTTGGGTTAGGGTTAGCGTTAGATTTAGGGTTAGGTTGAGGGTTAGGGTGAGGGTTAGGCTTAGGGTTAGGATTAGGATTAGGGCAAGGGTTAGGGTGAGGATGATGGTGAGGGTGAGGGTTAGGGTTATGCTGAGGGTTAGGTTTAGGGCTAGGGTGAGAGTTAGCTTTCCAGTTAAGTTTAGGGTTAGGGTGAGGGTTAGGGTTAGGTTTACGGTGAGAGTGAGGGTTAGGATTAGGTTGAGGGTTAGGGTTAGGGTTAGGGCTATGGTTTGGGTGAGGGTTAGGGTTAGGGTTAGGGTCAGGGTTAGGATGAGATTTAATGTTAGGATTAGGGTTAGGGTGAGGGCTAGGGTGAGGGTGAGGTTTAGGGTTAGGATGAGGTTTAGAGTTAGGGTTAGGGTTAGGGTTAGGGTGAGGGTGAGGTTTAGGGTTAGAGTTAGGATTAGTGTTCAGGTTAGGGTTAGGTGAGGGTTCGGGTTAGGCTTAGGCTTAGACTTAAACTAAGGCAGAGCATGAAGTTGAGGCTTAGAGTTAGGATCAGGGTGAGTGTTAGGGTTTGGGTGAGGGTGTGGGTGAGGGTGAGGGTTAGTGTTAGGCTTAGTGTGAGTGTTAGGGTTAGGGTGAGGGTTATGGTTAGGGTGAGGGTTAGTGTTAGCGTTATGCTTAAGCTTAGTCTTAGTGTAAGGCTGAGGGTTAGGGTCAGGGTGAGTGTGAGTGTTAGGGTTAGGGTTAGGGTTAGGCATAGTGATAGGCTGAGGGAGAGGTTAAGGGTGAGGTTTAGGTTTAGGGTGAGGGTAAGGTTTAGGCTTAGAGTTTGTGTTAAGGTGAGGGTTAGTGTGAGGGTTAGTGTTAGGGTTAGTGTTTGGGTTAGGTTGAA
This sequence comes from Dipodomys merriami, assembly GCF_024711535.1. NCBI lineage: Eukaryota > Metazoa > Chordata > Mammalia > Rodentia > Heteromyidae > Dipodomys > Dipodomys merriami. The sequence continues at coordinate 75,392 of NW_027203110.1, read as the reverse complement.
CGTGAGTTTTAGGGTGAGGTTTAGGGTTAGGGATAGGGTTAGGTGTAGGATTAAGGTTTGGGTGAGGATGAGTGTGATGGTTAGGGTTCGGTTAATGTTAGTGTTAAGCTTAAGGGTTAGGCTGAGGGTGAGGGTGAGGGTTAGGGTTAGGGTGAGGGTGAGGGTTAGGATGAGGGTTAGGTTTAGATTTAGGGTTAGTGTGAGGGCTATTGTGAGGGTGAGGATTAGGGTTAGGGTTAAGTTTAGGAATAGGGTGAGGGATAGGATTAGGGCTTGGTTTAAGGTTAGGGTTAGTGTTAGGGTTAGGGTGAGGGTTAGCATGAGGGTTCCGGTTAGGATTAGGTTTAGGATGAGGTCTAGGGTGAGCGTGAGGATTAGGGATAGGGTTAGGGTGAGGTTTATTGTTCGGGTTAGGTTTAGATTTAGGCTGAGGATTAGGGTTAGGGTTATGGTGAGGGTCAGGGTTAGGTCTAGTTTGAGGGTTATAATTAGGTTTAGGGTTAGGGTGAGAGTTAGGGTTAGGGTTAGGCTGAGGGTTAGGATGAAGTTTAGGGTTACAATTAGGGTTAGGGTAAGGGCTAGGGTGATTGTGAGGGTTATTGTTAGGGTTAGGGTGAGGTTTAGGGTTAATGTTAAGCGTAGGGTTAGGGTGAGGATTAAGGTTCGGGTTTGGGTGAGGGTGAGGCTTAGGTTTGGGGTGAGGGTTAGGGTGAGGACTAAGGTAAGGGTGAGGTTTATGGTTAGGGTTAGGTTAAGGGTGAGGGTTAGGTTGAGGTTTAGTTTTAGGGTTAGGATTAGGGTTAGGGTGTGGGTGAGTGTGAGGGTTAGGGATAGGGTTAGGCTTATGCTTAGGCTTAGGGTTAGACTGAGGGTGAGGGTGAGGATTAGGATGAGGATTAGGTTTAGAGTCCTGGTTTAGTTTATGGTTAGGTTTAGTGTTAGGATGAGGGTTAGGGTTAGGATTAGGGTTAGGGTGAGGGCTAGGGTGAGTGTGAGGTTTAGGGATAGGTTTAGGCTTAGACTTAGGGTTAGGCTGAGGTTGAAGGTGAGGGTGAGGGTTAGGGTTAGAGTTAGGGTGATGCTTAGGGTTATGGTTAGGGTGAAGGTTAGGATAAGGGTTAGGTTTAGTGTGAGGGTTAGGATGAGGGTGACAATAAGAATAAAGGTGAGGGTTAGGCTGAGGGTGAAGTTTATGGTAAGGGTGAGGTTTCGGGTTATGGTTAATGTGAGGGACAGGGTTAGATTGAGGATTATTGTTAGGGTTAGTGTGAGGTTTAGTGTGAGAATGAGGGTTAGGGTTAGGTTGAGGGCTAAGTTGAAGTTGAGGGTTAGAGTTAGGGTTAGGGTGAGGTTTAGGTTTAAGGTGATGGTTAGCATTAGTGTGAGGGTTAGTGTTACGGTTAGTGTTAGTGTTAGGGTGAGGGTAAGTGTTAGGGTAAGGTTTAGGTTTAGGGTGAGGTTTAGGATTATGGTTAGGGTTAGGGTAAGGGTGAGGGTGAGGTTAAGGGTTAGAGTTAGGGTTAGGGTGACGGTTAGGATTAAGGTTAGGGTTAGTGTTAGGGTAAGGGTTAGGGTGAGGTTTACTGTGGGGGTGAGGATTAGTGATAGGGTTAGTTTTAGGATTAGGGTTAAAGTGAGGGTGAGTGTGAAGGTAAGGGTTAGGGTTAGGGTTAAGATTAGAGTTAGGGTGATGGTGAGGATGAGGGTTAGTGTTAGGGCGAGGGTTAGGGTTAGAGTTAGGTTTAGGCTGAGGGTGAGGTTGAGGGTGAGGGTTAGGATTAGGATTAGGCTTAGGGTTAGGCTGAGGGTGAGGTGGAGGGTGAGAAAGTTAAGGTTAGGGTGAGGGTTAGGCTTAGGATTATGGGGAGGTTTAGGATGAGGTTTAGGGTTAGGATTAGGGTTAAGGTGAGGGCTAGGCTGAGGGTGAGGTTGAGTTTTAGGGTTAGGGTGAGGTTTAGGTTTAAGTTTAGTGTTAGGGTGAGGGTCAGGGTGACGTTTATTGTTAGGGTTAGGGTGAATCTGAGGGTGTGGGTTAGGTTTAGGTTTAATGTTAGGGTTAGGGTTAAGGTGAGGGTTCGGGTGAGGGATCGTGTTAGGGTTCGGATTAGGGTTAGGATTAGGGTTAGGGTTAGGGTGAGTGTGAGGGTTAGGGTTAGGCTTAGGCTTAGGTTGAGGGTGAGGATGAGGGTGAGGGTTAGGGTTGGGTTGAGTGTTAGAGCTATGTTTAGGGTGAGAGTTAGGGTTCGGGTTAAGTTTAGGGTTAGGGTGTAAGTTAGGGTAAGGGCTACGGTGAGGGTGAGGGGTTGGGGTTATGTTGAGGGTTAGGGTTAGGGTTAGGGTGAGGGTGAGGGTTAGGGTTAGGATTAGTGTTAGGGTGAGGGTTAGCAGGAGGGTTAGTGTTAGGATTCAGGTTAGGATGAGGGCTAGGGTGAGGGTGAGGTTTAGGGTTAGGGTGAGGGTGAGGTTTAGGGATAGAATTGGGGTAAGGGTGAGGGTAAGGTGAGGGTTAGGGTTAGAGTTAGCATTAGAGTTAGCGTTAGGTTGACGGTTAGGTTGAGGGTGAGGGTTAGGCTTAGGGTTAGGATTAGGATTAGGGAAAGGGTTAGGGTGAATGTGAGGGTTAGTGTTAGGTTAGGGTTAGGCTTAGGTTTAGGCTGAGGGTGAGGTTTAGGGTTAGGTGAGGGTTAGAGCTAGGGTTAGTGTGTGTGTTAGGGTTCGGGTTACATTTAGTGTGACGATGAGTGTTATGGTTAGGTTGAGGGTTAGTGTTAGGTTTAGAGATAGGATGAGTGTTAGGTTTAGGGTTAGGGTGAGGGGTAGGATGAGGATTAGGGTTAAAATTAGGGTTAGGGTGAGGGCTAGGGTGAGGGAGAGGGTTAGGGTTAGTGTTAGCAAGAGGTTTAAGGTTCGGGTTAGGGTTGGGTGAGGGTTACGATTAGGGTTACGGTCACGGTGAGGGTGAGGGTTAGGGTTACGGTGAGGGTGAGGGTGAGGGTTAGGGTGAGTTTTAGGGTGAGAGTGAGTTTTTGGATTAGGGTTAGGGTTAAGGTTAGGGTTAGGTTTAGGGTTAGGATTAGTGTTATTGTTAGGGTTAGGATTAGAGTTACCGTGAGGGTGAGGGTGAGGGTGAGGGTTAGGGTTAGGGTTAGGGTGAGGTTTAGGGTATGGGTGAGGTGAGGTTTATAGTTAGATTTAGGGTTAGGGGGAGGGTTAGGTCGAAGGTTAAGGTTAGGCTTAGTGTTAGGATTAAGGTTAGGGTGAGGGTTATGTTGAGGTTTAGGGTTAGTCTTAGGGTTAGGTTTAGGATTAGGGTGAGGTTTAGAGTTACGGTGAGGTTGAAGTTGAGGGTGAGTGTTAGAGTTACGGTGAGGTTTAGGGTTAGGGTTAGGATTAGGGTTAGGATGAGGGTGAGATTGAGGTTTAGGGTTAGGGTTAGGGTTAGGGTTAGGGTTAGGATTAGGGTTAAGGTGAGGGTGAGTGTTAGGGTTAGTGATAGGTTTAGGCTTAGGCCTAGGGTTAGGCTGAGGGTGAGGGTTTGGGTGAGGATTAGGGCTAGGGTGATGGTTAAGGTTAGGGTTAACCTTAAGGTTAAGGTTAAGTTTAACCACAAACTAACGTTTGTGGGTTAGGGTTAGGGTTAGTGTTACAGTGAAGGCTAGTGTGAGGGTTAGGGTAAGGATTAGTCTGAGTGTGTGTTTGAGGTTGAAGTTTAGGTTTAGGGTGATGCTTAGGTTGACGGTTAGAATGAGGTTTAGGGTTAGTGTGAGGGTTAGGGTGAGGATTATGTTAATGTTAAAGGTGAGGTTTAGGCTAAGGGTGATGGTTAAGATAAGGGTTTGGGTTAGGGTTAGGTTTAGGGTTCAGGTAAGGGTTAGGGTTAGGGTGAGGGTGAGGGTTAGAATTAGGGTGAGGTCTAGGGTGAGGGTGAGGGTTAGGTTTAGGGTTAGGGTTAGGGTGAGGTTTAGGGCTAGGGTGAGGGTTATGGTTAGGGTGAGGGTTAGGGTTTGGGTTACGTTTATTGTAAGGTTAGGGTTACTGTTACAGTTACAGTGAAGGTGAGGGTGAGGGTTAGGGTTAGGGTGAGGGTTAGGGTTTGGTTTACGTTTATTGTAGGGTTAGGGTTACTGTTACAGTTACAGTGAAGGTGAGGGTGAGGGTTAGGGTTAGGGTTAGAGTTAGGGTTAGGGTGAGGTTTAGGTTGAGGGTTGGGGTTAGGGTTAGTGTTAGGGTTAGGGTTAGTGTGAGAGTTAGGGGGACGTTCAGGGTTATAGGGTTAGGGTTAGATTTAGAGTTAGGGCGAGGGTGGTGTGTGTGTTAGGGTTTGGTTTTGGTTTAGGGTTAGGTTTAGGGTTAGGGTGAGGTTTTGGATGAAGGTTAGGGTTACAATGAGGGTGAAGGTGAGGGTTAGTGTGAGGGTTAGGGTTAGGATTAGGGTTAGTGTGAGGGTGAGTCTTAGGATTAGGATTAGGGTTAGGGTTAAGGTTAGGTTTAGGGTTAGAATTAGTGTTATTGTTAGGGTTAGGGTTAGAGTTATGGTGAGGGTGACGGTAAGGGTGAGGGTTAGGTTGAGGGTTAGGCTTAGGATTAGGCTGAGGCTGAGAGTGAGGGTGAAGCTGATGGTTAGGGTGAGGGTTAGGTTTAGGGTTAGGGTGAGAGTTGGGGTTCGGGTTAAGTTTAGGTTTAGGGTGAGCGTTAGGGTAAGGGTTACAGTGAGGGTGAGGGTTAGGTTTAGGGTTAGTGTTATGGTGAGGGTTAGGATGAGGGTTAGGTTTATGATTAGGGTTAGGGTGAGGATTAGGGTTAGGGTGAGGTTTAGGGATAGGGTTAGGGTGACGTTTAGGGTTAGGGTTAGGGTGAGGGTGAGCTATATGGTTAGAGTTAGGGTTAGGGTGAGGCTGTGAGGTTTATGGTTAGGGTTAAGGTTCGAGTTAGGGTTAGGGTGAAGGTTAGAGTGAGGGTGAGGGTTAGGCTTAGGGTTAGGATTAGGATTAGGGTAAGGGATAGGGTGAGTGTGAGGGTTAGGGTTAGGCTTAGGCTTAGGGTTAGGCTGAGGTTGAGGATGAGGTGTAGGGTTAGGGTTAGGTTGAGGTTTAAGGTTATGTTTAGGGTGAGAGTTAGGGTTTGGGTTAAGTTTAGGGTTAGGGTGAGGATTACAGTTAGGTTTAGTGTTAGGCTGAGGTTTAGGATTAGGGTTAGGGTGAGGGTTTGGATGAGGGTTAGAGTTATGGTGAGGGTGAGGGTTAGGGTTAGGCTGAGTGTTAGGGTTAGGATTAGGGTTAGGGTTAGGGTTAGATTTAAGTTTAGCTTTAGGATTAGTGTTATTGTTAGGGTAATGTTTAGAGTTACGGTGAGGGTGACGGTGAGGGTGAGGTTTAGGTTTAGGGTGAGGGTTAGGGTTAGGGTTAGGATAAGGGTTAGGGGGAGGGGGAGGTTTAGGGTTAGATTTAGGTTTAGGGGGAGGGTTAGTTCATAGGTTAGGGTTAGGGTGAGTGTTAGGCTTAAGGTTAGGGTGGGGGTTAGGTTGAGGTTAAGGGTTAGGGTTAGGGTAAGGATTAGGCTTAGGTTGAGAGTGACTGTGAGGGTAAGGTTTAGGGTTAGGCTTAGTCTTAGGGTTAGGCTGAGTGTGAGGGTGGGTTTGAGGATTAGGGTTAGGGTGATGGATAGGGTGTGGTTTAGTGTTTGGGTTAGGGTTAGAATTAGGTTTAGGGTTAGGGTGAAGTTTAGGGTTAGAGTTATGGTTAGGGTGAATGTTAGGTTGAGGGTTAGGTTTAGGGTTAGGGTGAGACTTAGGGGGAGGGTTAGTGTTAGGGATAGGTTTAGGATTAGGGTTAGGGTGAGGGTGAGTGTGTGGGTTAGGGTTAGGTTTAGGGTTAGGCTGAGGGTGAGGGTTAGGGTTAGGGTGAGGTTTAGGGTTAAGTTTAGGATTAGGGTGAGAGTTAGGGTGCGGATGAGGGTTATGGTTAGCGTGAGTGTTAGGGTTAGAATTAGGGTTAGGGGGAGGGTTCTGTTAAGTTTAGGGTTAGGGTGAGGTTTAGGGTTATGGTGAGGTTTAGGTTTAGTGCGAGGTTTAGTGTTAAGGTGAGGGTAAGTTTTAGGGTGAGGTTTAGGGTTAGGGTGAGGGTTATGGTTAGGGTGAGGTTTAAGGTTAGGGTTAGGTTTATTGTTAGGGTTAGGGTTAGGGATACGGTTATGGTTAGGGTGAGGGTAATGTTTAGGGTTAGGATTAGTGTGAGATTTAGGGTTACGGTTAGGGTTAGATTTAGTGTTAGGTTGAAGTTGAGGTTTAGGGTTACAGTTAGGGTTAGGATGAGGGTTATGATGAAGGTTAGGGTTAGTGTTAGGGTTAGGGTTAGGGTGAGGTTTAGGGTGAAAGTTAGGGTTAGTGATAGGGTTAGGATTAGGTTTAGGGTTAGGATGAGGGTGAGTGTGAAGGCTAGGTTTAGTGTTAGGTTTAGGCTTAGGGTTAGGCTGAGGGTGAGGGTGAATGTGAGGGTTAAGGTTAGGGTGCGGGTTAGGTTTAGGTTTAGGGTTAGAGTTAGCCTTAAGGTGAGGTTTATGGTTAGGTTTAGGGTTCTGGTAATGGTGAGGGTTAGAGTTAGCATCAGGGTTATGGTGAGGGTTTGGGTTAGGGTTAGGGTGAGTGTTAGGGTTAATGTGAGTTTTAGGGTTAGGGTTACGGTTAGGGTGAGGGTAAGGTTGAGGGTTAAGGTGAGTGTTAGTTTGACGGTGAATGTGAGGTTTAGGGTTGGGGTTAGGTTTAGAGTGAGGGTTAGGGTGAGGGGTAGTGTTAGGTTTAAGGTGAGGATTAGGGATAGTGTGAGGGTTAGGGTTTGAGTGAGGGTAAGGGTCAGGTGAGGTTTAGGGTTAGGGTGAGGGATAGCATTAGGGTTAGGGTCAGGGTTAATATTAGGTTGGAAGTTAGGGTTAGGGTGAGAGTTAGGGTGAATGTTAGGGTTAAGGTAAGTGATACGGTTAGGGTTAGGCTGAGGGTTATGTTTAGGGTGATGTGTAGAATGAGGTTGAGGGTTAGGGTGAGGGTGACAGTGAAGGTTAAGTTATGGATGAGGGTTAGTGTTAGGGTGAAGGTTAATGTTACGGTGAGGGTTATGGTGAGGGTGAGGATAAGGGTTAGGTTTATGGTGAGGGTTTCGGGTTAGAGTTAGGGTGAGGGGTAAGGTTAGAGTTAAGGTTAGGTTTAGTGTGAGGGTTAGGGTTAGGGGGAGGATAAGGTAAGTGTGAGGGTTGGAGTGAGGGTGAGGGTTAGGGTTACTGTTAGTGTGAGGGTTAGGTTTACGGTAATGGTGAAGTTTAGGGTTAGAGTTATGTTTATTTTGACAGTGAGTGTTTGAGTTAGGATGAGTGTTCTTGAGAGTGTGAGAGTTAGGGTTTGGGTGAGGGTTAGAGTTAGCGTGAGTGTTAGGGTGACGGTGAGGTTGAGGGTTAGGGTTGGGGTTAGGGTTAGAGTGAGGGGTAGGGTGAGGTGTAGGGTTAGGGTTAGGGTGAGGTTTAGGGTTACTCTGAGGGTTCAAGTTCGGATTAGGCTTAGTGTTGGGATGAGGGTAAGGGTTAGGTTGAAGGTTTGGGTTACAGTGAGGGTTAGGGTTAATGTGAGGGTTAGGGTTAATGTGAGGGTTAGGGTTAGGGTGATGTTTAGGGTGAGGTTGAGGGTTAGTGTGAGTGTGAGGGTGACGGTTCGGATGAGTGTTTGGGTTAGGTTTAGGCTGAGGTTGAGGTTGAGGGTGAAGCTTAGGGTTAGTTTTAGGGTAAGGGTTAGTGTGAGGGTTTGGGATATGCTTAGGCTTAGGCTTAGGGTGAGGGTGAGGGTTAGGGTTAGGGTTAGGGTTAGGGTTAGTGTTAGGGTTATGTTGAGGCTTAGAGTTAGGTTAGAGGTTACAGTTAGGGTGAGGGTTAGGGTTAGGGATGGGTTTAGGTTGAGGATGAGGGTGAGGGTTAGGGTTAGGATTAGGGTTAGGATGAGCCTGAGGGTGAGGGTGAGGGTGAGGTTTAGGGTTAGGGTGAGGGTTAGGCTAAGGGTTAGGGTGAGCGTTAGGTTTAGGGTGATGTTTAGGTTGAGGGTGAGGGTTAGGGTGAGGTTGAGGGTGAGGTTTCGGTTGAGGGTTTGGGTTAGGGTTAAGGTTAGGGTGAAGGTGAGGGTGAGGGTTAGGTTTAGGGTTAGGGTTAGGCTTAGGGTTAGGGTGATTGTGAGGGTTAGGGTTAGGGTTATGGTTAGGCTTAGGTTTAAGCTGAGGGTGAGGTGAGTTTGATGGTTAGGGTTAGGGTGACTGTGAGCAGTAGGGTTAGGATTAGGGATAGGATGAGGGTTAGATGAGGGTGAGGGTTAGGGTTAGGGTGAGTGTTAGGCTTAGGGTTAGTGTGAGGGTGAGGGTGGTGGGGAGTATTAGGCTTAGAGTGATGGTTAGCATTAGCGTTAGGGTGAGGGTTAGGATGAGGGTTAGGTTTAGGAGTAGGGTTAGGGTGAGGACTAGGGTCAAAGTGAGGGTTAGGTTTAGGGTTAGGCTTAGGCATAGGTTGAGGCTGAGGGTGATGGTGAGGGTAAGAGTTAGTGTTATGGTGATAGATATGGTTAGGTTTAGGGTGAGGGTTAGGATGAGGGTTCGGGTTAGGCTGACGGTTAGTAAAAGCCTGAGGGTTACAGTAAGGGTGAGAGTTAGGTTTAGGTTGAGGGTTAGTGTAAGGGTTAAGGTTAGGGTTATATTGAGGATTAGGGTTAGGGGTAGTGTGAGGTTTAGGGTGATGATGAGGGTTAGGGTGATGGTTAGGGTTAGAATTAAGGTAAGGTTGAGGGCTAGCGTGAGGGTGAGGGTTAGGATTAGGGTTAAGTTTAGGTTGAGGGTTAGGGTGAGCTGTAGGTTTAGGTTTAGGGTGAGGGTTAGGTTTAGTGTGAGGGTTACGGTTAGGGTGAGGGTGAGGGTGAGGGTAAGGGTTATGGTGAGGGTTAGGGTGAGGGTGAGGGTTAGGGTGAGGGTGAGCGTTAGGATTAGGTTTAGGGTTAGGGTGAGGTTTAGGGTGAGGGTGAGGGTTATTTTTAGGGTTAGGTTTGTGGTGTGGGTAAGTGATAGCGTGAGGGTTAGGGTGAGTGTTACAGTTAGCATTAGGGTTAGGGTGAGGGCTAAGGTTAGGGTTAGCGTGAGGGTGACGGTGAGGGTGACGATTATGGTTAGAGTTAGGGTTAGAGTTAGGGCTAGGGTGAGGTTTAGTTTTAGGGTTAGAGTTAGGGTTAGTGTTATTGTTATGGTAAGTGTGAGGGTTAGGGTTAGGGTTAGGCTTAGGCTTAGGCTTAGGCTTAGGCTGAGCTTGAGGGTGAGGGTTAGGGTTAGGATTAGGGTTAGGGTGAGGGCTAGGGTTAGTGTTAGGGTGAGGGTTAGTGTTAGGGATAGGGTTAGGTTTAGGATCAGGGTTAGGGTGAGGAAAAGTGTGAGCTTTAGGGTTAGGGTTAGGCTTAGACTTAGGGTTAGGGTGAGGGTTAGGGTTAGGATTTGGGTTAGGATGAGGGTGTGGCTGAGGATTAGGGTTAGGTTTAGGATTAGGGTTAGGATTAGGATTAGGGTTAGGGTTAGGATTTGGGTTAGGATGAGGGTGTGGCTGAGGATTAGGGTTAGGTTTAGGATTAGGGTTAGGGTTAGGATTAGGGTTAGGGTTAGGTTGAGGGTTAGGGTTAGGCCTAGTGTTAGGCTTAGGTTTAGGCTGAGGGTGAGGGTGTGGGTGAGGATTAGGGTTAGGGTTAGGGTTAAAATTAGGGTTATTGTTAGTGTTTTGGTTTGGGTTAAGTTTGCGGTGAGGGTGAGAATGAGGGTGAGGGTTATGGTTAGGGTTAGGCTGAGGGTGAGGGTGGGGGTGAGGATTAGGTTTTGGGTGATGGTTAGGGTTAGGGTTAGGGTGAGGGTTAGGATGAGGGTTAGGGTTAGGATTAGGTTTAGGCTGAGGGCTAGGGTGAGGGTGAGGGTTAGGTTTAGGGTTAGGCTTAGTCCTAGGGTTAGGCTGAGGGTGAGGGTGAGGGTTAGGGTTAGGGTGATGGACAGGGTTAGGTTTAGGGTGAGTGTTAGGATGAGTGTTAGGGTTAGGATTAGGGTTAGGATGAGCGTGACGGTATGAGTAAAGGTGAGGGTTAGGCTGAGGGTGAGTGTTCCCCTAAGGGTGAGGGTTAGGATTAGGGTGAGGGTTATGGTAAGGGTTAGGGTGAGGGTTAGGGTAATGGTGAGGGTTTGATTGAGGATTAGGGTTAGGGTTAGTGTGAGTTTAGGGTGAGGATGAGGTTTAGGATTAGGGTGAGGGTTAGTGTAAGGGTTAGGGTGAGGGTTAAGGTAATGGTGAGGGTTTGATTGAGGATTAGGGTTAGGGTTAGTGTGAGTTTAGGGTGAGGATGAGGTTTAGGATTAGGGTGAGGGTTAGGGTTAGAATAGGGTTAGAGTGAGGGCTAGGGTGAGGCTGACGGTTAGGGTTAGGGTGAGGTTTAGGGTTAGGTTGAGAGTTAGGGTTAGTGTGATGGTTAGTGTTATAATGAGCGATAGTGTTAGGGTGAGGGGAAGTGTTAGGGAGAGGGTTAGGATTAGGATGAGGGTTTTGGTTAGGGTGAGGGTTAGGGTTAGGTTGAGGGTTTTGTTTAGGGTCAGGGTAAGGGTTAGGGTGAGGGTTAGGGTTAGGGTGAGGGTTATGGTTAGGGTGAGGGTCAGGGTTACGGTGAGGGTTTGAGTGAGGGTTAGGGTTAGGGAGAGTTTTAGGGTTACCGTTAGAGTTAGGGTTAGAGTAAGGTTGAGGTTTAGGTTTAGAGTTAGGGTTCAGGTGAGGGTTAGGATGAGGGTTAGGGTTAGGGTTAATCTTATGTTTAGGGTTAGTGTGAGATTTAGGGTTAGGGTTATGGTTAGGATTAGGGTTAGGTTGACGGTGAGTGAGTGGGTTAGGGTTAGGTTTAGGTTTAGGCTTAGGGTTAGTCTGAGAGTTAGGTTGAGGGTAAGGGTTAGGGTTAGGGTGAGGGTTAAGTTTAGGGTGAGGGTGAGTTTTAGGATGAGGGTTAGGTTTAGGATTAGGTTTAGGGTGAGGGTGAGGTTTAGGGTTAGTGTTAGGGTGAGGTTTAGGGTTAGGGTTAGGGTCAGTGTGAGTTTGAGGTTTAGCGTTAGAGATAGGGTTAGGGTGAGGGTTAGGCTGAGGGTTATTGTTAGGGCTGGTGTTAGGGTTAGAGTTAGTGTGAGGGTTAGGCTGCGGATGTGTGTTAGGGTTAGGGTGAGGGTTAGGTTTAGGATTAGGGTTAGGGTAAGGGCTAGGTTGAGGGTGAGGTTTATGATTAGGGTTAGGGAGAGGGTGAGTGTGACGGTTAGGGTTAGGGTTAGGTTTAGGCTTAGGGTTAGGCTGAGGGTGAGGGTGAAGATGAGGGTTAGTGTTAGGTGAGTGTTAGGGTTAGGGTCAGGGTGAGAGGGTTCGGGTTAAGTTTATGGTTAGTTTGTGGGTTAGTTTGAGGGTGTCGATAAGGTTAAAGGTGAGGGTTAGTCTGAGGGCGAGTGTTACGGTAAGGGTGTGGGTTAGGGTTAGGGTGAGTGTTAGGGTGAGGATGAGGGTTAGGGTTAGGTTGAGGGTTAGAGTTAGATTTAGGGTTAGGGTGAGGGTTAGGGTTAGGGTTAGGGTTAGGGTGATGTTTAGGGTTATGGTGAGAGTTAGGTTTAGTGTGAGGGTTAGTGTTAGGGTGAGGGTAAATGTTAGGGTGAGGTTTAGCGTTAGGGTGAGGGTTATGGTTAGGGTGAGGTTTAGGGTTAGGGTTAGGGTTATTGTTAGGGTTAAGGTTAGGTTTATGTTTATGGTGATGTTGAGAGGGAGGGTGAGGTTTAGAGTTGGGGTTAGTGTATGATTTAGGGTTAGAGTTAGGGTTAGATTTAGGGTTAGGGTGAAGTTGAGGTTCAGGGTTAGAGTTAGGGTTAGGGTGAGAGTTAGGATGAGGGTTAGGGTTAGGGTTAGTGTTAGGGTTAGGCTTAGGGTGAGGGTTAGGTTTACGGATAGGGTAAGTTTAGGATTAGGGTTAAGGTGAGGGTGAGTGTGAGGGTTAGGGTTAGTGTTAGGGTTAGGCTTAGGGTTAGGCTGAGGGTGAGGGTGAAGGTGAGGGTTAGGGTTAGGGTGCGGGTTAGGGTTAGGTTTAGGGTTAGAGTTAGCCTTAAGGTGAGGTTTATGGTTAGGTTTAGGGTTCTGGTAATGATGAGGGTTAGAGTTAGCATCAGGGTTAGTGTGAGGGTTTGGTTTAGGGTTAGGATATGTGTTAGGGTTAATGTGAGTTTTAGGGTTATGGTTAGGGTTAGAGTGAGGTTTAGGTTGAGGGTTACGGTTTGGGTTAGGATTAGGCTGAGCGTGATGGTTTGGGTAAGGTTTAGGTTAGGCTTAGTGTTAGGATTAGGGTGAGGTTAAGGTTTATGGTGAGAGTTAGGCTTAGGGTTAGGGTGAGAGTTAAGATGAGGGTTAGGGTTTCAGTGAGAGTGACGGTTAATGTTAGCGTGATGGTTAGGGTTAGGATTAGGGTTAGGGTGTGGGTGATGGTTAGTATTACGGTTAGGGTTGTTGTAAGTGTTATGATTACTGTTACATTTGCAGTGAGGGTGAGGCTGTGGTTGAAGGTTAGGGTTAGGGTTAGGGTTAGTTTTAGGGTTAGGATTAGTGTTAATGTTAGGGTTAGGGTTTGACTATGGGTTGGGTGAGGGTGAGAGAGAGGGTGAGGGTTAGGTTTAGGGTTAGGGTGAGGTTTAGGCTTAGGGTTAGGATTAGGGATAGGGTCAGGATGAGGTTTAGGGTTAGAGTTAGGTTGAGGGGGAGGGTTAGGGTGAGGGTCAGGGTTAGTGTTAGGGTTAGCATTAGGTATAGGGTGAGGGTTAGGTTGAGGTTTAGGGTTAGGGTTGGGATTAGGGTTAGGATTAGGGTTACGGTGAGGGTGAGTGTGAGGGTTAGGGTTAGGATTAGGCTTAGGCTTAGGGTTAGTCTGAGGGTAAGGGTGGATATGAGTATTAGGCTTAGGGTGATGTTTATCCATAGGGTTAGTGTGAGGGTTAGCATGAGGGTTAGGGATAGGATTAGGGTTAGGGTGAGGGCTAGGGTGAAGGTGAAGTTTAGGGTTAGGCTTAGGTTTAGGCATAGGTTTAGGCTGAGGGTGATGGTGAGTTTGAGGGTTAGGGTTATTTTGATGGATAGGGTTAGGGTTAGGGGGAGGGTTAGGATGAGGGTTCAGGTTAGGGTTTGCGTCAGTATTAGCGTTATGGTAAGAGTAAAGTTGAGGGTTAGGCTGAACTTGAGGGTTACAGTAAGGGTGAGGGTTAGGGTTAGGGTGAGGGTTAGGGTAAGTGTTAGGGTTAGGGTTAGATTGAGGATTAGGGTTAGGGTTCGTGTGAGGTTTAGGGTGAGGATGAGGGTTAGGGTTAGAATTAGGGTTAGGGTGAGGGCTAGCATGAGGGTGAGGGTTAGGGTTAGGGCTAAGTTTAGGGTGAGGGTTAGGGTGAGGGGTAGGGTTAGGTTTAGGGTGAGGGTTAGGTTTAGTGTGAGGGTTATGGTTAGGGTGAGGGTGAGGGTGAGGGTAAGGGTTATGGTGAGGGTTAGGTTGAGGGTGGGGGTTAGGGTTATGATTAGGTTTAGGGTTAGGGTGAGGTTTAGGTGGAGGGTGAAGGTTCAGGTTAGGGTTAAGTTTGTGGTGTGGGTAAGTGATATTATGAGGGTTAGGGTGAGTGTTAGAGTTAGCATTAGGGTTAGGGTGAGGGTTAGGATGAGTGTTGGGTTTAGGGTTTGGGTGAGGGTGAGGGTAAGAGTGCGGTTTAAGGTGAGGATTAGGGTGAATTTTAGGGTTAGGGTGAGGGTTAGGGTTATGGTTAGCGTGAGGGTGATGGTGAGGGTCACGGTTAGGGTTAGAGTTATCGTGAGGGTTCGATTAAGTGTGAGGTTTAGGGAGAGGATGAGGTTAAGTGTTAGTGTGAGGGTTAGGGTGCGTGTGAGGGTTAGGGTTAGGGTTTGGGTTAGGGTGAGGGTTAGTGTGAGGGTTAGGGTTAGGGTTATGCTTAGGGTTAGTTTGAGGGTTAGGCAGAGGGTTAGGATTAGGATTCGGTTGAGGGTTAGGTTGAGGGTTAGGATGAGGGTGAGGGTTAGTGTTAGGGTGAGGGTTACGGTTATTATTAGGGTTAGGGATAGGTTTAGGGTGACGGTGAAGTTTAGGGTGAGGGTTAGGTTGAGGGTTAGAGTTAGGGTTAATGTGAGTGTTAGTATAAGGGGTAGGGTTATGGATAGGGTTAGGGTTAGGATTAGTGTGAGGTTAAGAATTAGGGTGACGGTTAGGGTGAGGGTGAGGTTTATGGTTAGGAATAGTGACAGGGTTAGTGTTACGCTGAGGGTGAGCGTGAGGCTCAGGGTTGGGTTTAGGGTTGGGTGAGGGCTATGGTGAGGGTTAGGGTATAGGGGAGGGTTAGTGTGAGGGTGATTGTAAGGGTAAAGGTGAGGGTTAGGCTGAGGGTGAGAGTTAAGATAAGGGTGAGGGTTAGGGTTAGGGTGAGGGTTAGGTTAAGGGTTAGGGATAGGGTGAGGGTTAGATTGAGGATTAGGGTTAGGGTTAATGTGAGGTTTGGGGTGAGGATGAGGGTTATGATTAGGTTGAGGGTTAGGTTTAGAATTAAGGTTACAGTGAGGGCTAGGGTGAGGGTGAAGTTTAGCTTTAGGGTTAGGGTGAGGTTTAGGGTTAAGGTGAGTGTTAGGGTTAGTGGGAGGGTTAGTGTTAGAGTTAGGGTTAGTGTTAGGGAGAGGGGAAGTGTTAGGGTGAGGGTTAGTGTTAGGGTGAGTGTTATGTTTGGGGTGAGGGTTAGTGTTAGGGTTAGGTTATGATTAGGGTTAGGGTTAGGGTGAGGGTGAGTGAGTGGGTTAGGGTTAGATTTAGGTTTAGGTTTAGGGTTAGGCTGAGGGTGAGGTTGAGCTTGAGGATTAGGGTTAGGGTGATGGTTAGGGTTAGGGTTAGGGTGAGGGTTAGGATGAGGATTAGGATGAAGGTGAGGTTTAGGGATATGTTTAGGGGAGGTTTAGGGTTAGGGTTAGGGTTAGGGTTAGGTTGAGGTTGAGGTTTAGGTTTAGAGTTAGGGTTAGGGTGACAGTTAGTGTTAGGGTTAGTGTTAGGTTTAGGGTTAGGGTGAGTGTTAGGGTTAGGTTTAGGGTTATGGTGAGGGTGAGGTTTAGGGTTATGGTGAGGCTTAGGGTTAGTATGAGTGTTAGTGTTAGTGTGAGGGTAACTTTTAGGGTGAGGGTTAGGATTAGGTTTAGGTTTAGGGTGAGGTTTAGGGTGAGGGTGAGTTTTAATGTTAGGGATAGGTTTGTGGTGTGGGTAAGTGATAGCATGAGGGTTAGGGTAAGGGTTAGAGTTAGCATTAGGGTTAGGGTGAGGGTGCAGGTGAGAGTGAGGGTTAGGGTGAGGATTAGGGTGAGGTTTAGGGTTAAGGTGAGGGTTAGGGTTAGGTTGAGTGTTATGATTAGGGTTATCCTTAGGGTTAGGGTGAGGGTTAGACTGAGGGTTAGGCTTAGGATTAGGGTGAAGGTTAGGGTGAGGTTTAGTGTGAGTGTGAGAGTTAGGGTGAGGATGAGGGTTAGGATTATTATTAGGGTTAGAGTCAGGTTTCGGGTGAAGGTGAGGTTTAGGATGAGGGTTGGGGTGATGTTTAGGGTTAGGGTTAAGGTGAGTGTTAGGATGAGGGGTAGGGTTATGGTTATGGTGACGGTTAGGTTTAGTGTGATAGGTTTAGGGTTAGGGTTAGGATTAGGGTGAGGGTAAGCATTAGGGTGATGGTTAGGGTGAGGGTGAGGTTTAGGGTTAGGAATAGTGATAGGGTTAGTGTTACGCTGAGGGTGAGTGTGAGGGTTAGGGTTAGGTTTAGGGTTTGGGCTAGGGTGAGGTTAGGGTGAGGGTGATGGTAAGGGTAAAGGTGAGGGTTAGGCTGAGGGTGAGGTTTAATAGAAGCGTGAGGTTTAGTGTTAGGGTGAGGGTTAGGGTAAGGTTTCGGGTTAGGGTTAGGGTAAGGGTTAGATTGATTATTAGGTTTAGGGTTAATGTGAGGTTTAGGGTGAGGATGAGGGTTATGGTTAGGGTGAGGGTGAGTGTTAGAATTATGGTTAGGGTGAGGGCTAGGGTGAGGGTGAGGGTTAGATATAGGGTTAGGTTTAGGGTGAGGTTTAGGATTAGGGTGAGGGTTAGAGTTAGAATTACGGTTAGCATGAGGGCTAGGGTGAGGTTTAGGGTTAGGTTTAGGGTTAGGGTGAGGTTTAGTTTTAGGGTGAGGGTGAGGTTAAGGTTTAGGGTGAGGGTTAGGGTTAGGGTTAGGGTTAGGGTGAGGATAAGGTTGAGGGTTAGGCTGAGTGTTAGGGTGACGGTCAGGGTGAGTTTTAGGGTTGGGGTTAGGGTTAGAGTGAGGGTGAGGGTGAAGGGTATATTAGGGTTAGGGTGAGGATTAGGGTTACTGTGAGGGTTAGGGTTAGAGTGAGGATAAGGGTTAGGGTGAGGGTTAGGGATAGGGTGAGGGTTAGCATTAGGGTTAGGGTGAGGGTTAGTGTTAGGTTGGAGGTTAGGGTTAGGTTGAGGGTTAGGGTGAGTGTTAGGTTTCGTGTGAGTGATAGGGTTAGGGTTAAATTGAGGGTTATTGTTAGGGTGATGTGTAGAATGAGGGTTAGCGTTAGGGTGAGATTTAAGGTAAGGGTAAGTTTTAGGGTGAGGGTGAGGGTAAGGGTTAGGATTAGGGTGAGGGTTAGTGTTAGGGTTAGGGTTAGAGTTAGGGAGAGGGGTAAGTTCAGGGGTAGGGTTAAAGTTAAGTTTAGGGTTAGTCTGAGGGTTAGGGTTAGGGTGAAGATAAGGTAAGGGTGAGGGTTGGTGTGAGGGTGAGTGTTAGAGTGAGGATGAGGGTTCTGGAGAGTGTGAGGGTTAGTGTTTGGGTGATGGTTAGGGTTAGTGTGAGTGTTAGGGTGACGGTGAGGGTGAGTGTTAGGGTTGGGATTAGAGTTAGAATGAGGGGTAGGGTGAGGGGTAGGGTTAAGTTTAGGGTGAGGGTTACGGTTACTGTGAGGGTTAGCGTTAAGGTGAGGTTTAGGGTTACTGTGAGGGTTCAAGTTAGGGTTAGGCTTAGTGTTAGGGTGAGGGTAAGGATTAGGTTGAGGATTAGGGTTAGGGTGAAGGTTAGGGTTAATGTGAGGGTTAAGTTTAGGGTGAGGGTTAGGGTGAGGGTTAGGGTTAGGTTGATGTTTAGGGTGAGGGTGAGGGTTAGGGTGAAGGTGAAGGTGAAGTTTGGGTTGAGTGTTTGGGTTAGGGTTAGGATGAGGTTGAGGGTGAGGGTGAGGCTTAGGGTTAGTTTTAGGGTAAGGTTAAGTGTGAGGGTTAGGGATAGGGTTAGTCTTAGCCTGAGGGTGAGGGTGAGGGTGAGGTTTAGGGTTAGGGTTAGGGTTAGCGTTAGGGTTATGGTGAAGGTTAGGGTTAGGTTGGAGGTTACCGTTAGAGTGAGGGTGAGGGTTATAATTAGGGCTAGGGTGAGAGCTAGGGTGAGGGAGAGGGTTATGGTTAGGCTGAGGGTTAGGCTGAGGGTGAGGTTGGGGGTGAGGAATAGGTTTTGGGTGATGGTTAGGGTTAGGGTTAGGGTGAGGGTTAGGATGAGGGTTAAGGTTAATATTAGGCTTAGGAATAGGGTTAGGGTAAGGGCTAGGGTGAGGGTGAGGTTTAGGGTTAGGGTTAGGGTGAGGTTTAGGGTTAGGGTTAGGGTGAGGTTTAGGGTTACGTTTAGGGTTTGGGTTAGGGTGAGGGTAAGGTTTAGTGTTAGAGTTAGTTTTAGGGTGAGGCTGAGGGTGAGGGTTAGGGTTAAGGTTAGGGTAAGGAATAGGGTTATGGTGAGCCTGAGGGTGAGGGTTAGGGTGAGGATTATGGTTACGATAGGGTTAGGCTAAGGGTTAGAGTGAGGGTTAGGTTTAGGGTGATGTTTAGGTTGAGGGTGAGGGTTTGGGTAGATTGAGGGTGAGGTTTCGGTTGAGGGTTTGGGTTAGGGTGAGGGTGAGGGTGAGGGTGAGGGTTAGGTTTAGAGTTAGGGTTAGGCTTAGGGTGAGGGTGATTGTGAGGGTTAGGGTTAGGGTTATTTTTAGGATTAGGTTTAAGCTGAGGGTGAGTGTGAGGGTTAGGGTTAGGGTGAGTGTGAGCATTAGGGTTAGGGTTAGGGATAGGCTGAGGGTTAGATGAGGGTGAGGCTCAGGGTTAGGGCGAGTGTTATGCGTAGGGTTAGTGTGAGGGTTAGGGATAGTTTGATGGTTAGGGTGAGGTTTAGAGTTAGGGTAAGGGTGAGAGAGAGCGTGACTGTTAGGGTGCAGGTGAGGTTTAGGGTTAGGTTTAGGCTTAGGGTGAGGTTTTAGTGTTAGGGTTAGGATGATGATTAGGATGAGGGGTAGGGTTAGGGTTAGGGTGAGGTTCAGGGTAAGATTAAGGGTTAACGTTAGGGTTAGGGTTAGGGTGAGGGTTAAGGTGAGGGTTAGGGTTAGGTTTAGGGTTAAGGTGAGGGTTAGGGTGAGGGTAAGTTTTAGGGTGAGGGTTAGGGTGAGTGTGAGTATAGGGTTAGGCTTATGGAGTGGTTTAGGGTTAGATTTAGGATGAAGGTGAGGGTGAGAGTGTGGGTTAGGGATTAGTTTTAGGGTTAGAGTTAGTGTTATTGTTAGGGTTAGGGTTACGATTACAGTGAGGTTGCTGGTAAGGTGAGGTGTAGTGTTAGGGTTAGCGTTAGGGTGAGGTTTAGGGTGAGGGTAAGTGTTGGGGTGAGGGTTAGGGTTAGGGTGAGGTTAAGGGTTAGGGTTAGGGTTAGGGTGAAGGTTAGGGTTAGCATTAGGGTTAGATTGAGGACTAGGGTGAGGGATAAGTTTAGGTTAGGGTGAGGGTTAGGGTTAGAGTGAGGATTAGGGTGAGGGTAAGAATAAGGGTAAGGGGGAGGGTTAGGGTGATTTTGAGAGTTGCGGTAAGAGTGAAGGTTATGATGAGGGTGAGGTTTAGGGTGAGGGTTACGATTAGGGTGAGGGTGAGATTGAGGGTTAGGGTGAGGGTAAGGGTTAGGGTTAGGGTGAGGGTAAGATAAGGTTGAGGGTTAGGATTAGGTTTAGGGTGAGGGTTAGAGTGAGTGTGAGGTTTAGGGTTAGGGTTAGTGTTAGGGTGAGGGTAAGTGTTAGGGTTTTGTATAGGTTTACGGTGAGGGTGAGGTTTAGGTTTAGGGTGAGGGTTAGGGTTAGGGTTATGGTTAGGGTGAGGGTGAGGGTTAGGATAAAGGTTAGGGTTAGGGTTATTTTTAGGGTTACGTTTAGGTTTATGATTACGTTGAGGGTGAGGGTTAGGGTTAGGGTGAGGTTTAGGATTAGGGTTAGTTTTAGGGTTAGGGTTAGCATGAGGTTTAGGGTGAGTGGTAGGGTTAAGGTTAGGGTGAGGGTTAGGGTTAGTTTGAGGGTTACGGTTAGGGATAGGGTGAGGGTTAGGATGACGTTTAGGGTGAGGGTAAGAGTGAGTGTGAGGTTTAGGGTTAGGTTTACTGTTAGGGTGAGGGTAAGTGTTAGGGTTAGGTTTAGGTTTACGGTGAGGGAGAGGGTTAGGTTTAGGGTGAGGGTTAGAGTTAGGGTTAGGGTTAGGGTGAGTGTGAGGGTTAGGATAAAGTTTAGGGTTAGGGTTATTTTTAGAGTTATGTTTAGATTTATGGTTATGTTGAGGGTGAGGGTTAAGGTTATGGTGAGGTTTAGGATTAGGGTCAGGTTTAGGGTTAGGGTTAGGATGAGGTTTAGGATGAGTGGTAGGGTTAAGGTTAGGGTGAGGGTTAAGGTTAGGGTTAGGGTTAGGGTGAGGGTTAGGGTGAGGGTTAGGGTTAGTGTTAGAGTTAGGGTTAGGGTTAGGATGAGGGTTTCGGGTTAGGATTATGTTTAGGGTTAGTTTGAGGATTTCGTTGAGGGTTATGATTAGGGTTAGGGTATGGGTTAGCCTTAGGGTGAGGGTTAGGGTTAGGATTAGTGTTAGAGTTAGGGTTAAGGCTAGGGTGAGGGTTATGGTGAGGGTGAGGTTTAGGTTTATGTTTAGGTTTATCATGTGGGTGAGTGATAGCGTGAGGGTTAGGGTGAGTGTTAGAGTTAGCATTAGGGTTAGGGTGAAGTTTATGGTGAGGGTTAGGTTTAGTGTGAGTGTTAGGTTTAGGGTTAGGTTTAGGATTAGTGTGAAGGTAAGAATTAGGGTGACGGTTAGGGTGAGGGTGAGGTTTAGGGTTAGGATTTGGGTTATCGTTAGTGTTACGCTGAGGGTAATGGTGAGGGTGAGGGTGAGGGTGAGTTTTAGGGTTAGGGTTAGGGTGAGGGCTATGATGAGGGTTAGGGTTAGGGTGAGGGTGAGGGTTAGGCTCAGGGTTAGGGTTAGGGTTAGGGTTAGGGTTAGTTTGAGGGTGGTATGAGGGGGAGGTTAGGGTGAGGGTTAGGGTTAGGGTTAAAATTAGGGTTAGGGTTAGGGTTAGGGTTAGGGGTAGGGTTTCGGTTATGGTGAGTATTAGGGTTAATGTGTGGGTTAGGGTTAGGGTGAGGATAAAGTCAGGGTTTGGGTTACGGTGAAGGTGAGGTTTATGGTTACTGTTAGAATGAGGGTTCGGATTAGGTTTAGTGTTAAGGTAAGGGTGAGGGTGAGGGTTAGGTTTAGGCTTAGGGTTAAGGAGAGGGTGAGGGTGAGGGTGAGGTTTTAGGTTAGGTTTAAGTTTAGGCTGAATATTAGGGTTAGAGTGGAGGTTAGGATTAGGGTTAGGGTGAGGGTTAGGTTTTGGGTTAGGCTGAGGGTTAGGGTTAGGATTAGGGTGAGGTTTAGGGTGAGGGTTAGGGGGAGAGGGAGGGTTAGGTTTAGAGTGAGGCTTAGGGTTAGGATTAGGGTTAGGGTCAGGGTTAGGGTGACTGTGATGTTTAGGGTGAGGTTTAGAGTGAAGGTTATGTTTAGGGTTAAGGTGAGGGTTAGGGTAAGGGGTCAGGTTACGGTTACTGTGAGGGTTAGGTTTAGTGTGAGAGTAAAGGTTAGGGTTAGGGTTAGGATTAGTGTGAGGGAAAGAATTAGGGTGATGGTTATGGTGAGGGTGAGGTTTAGGGTTAGGAATAGGGATAGGGTTAGTGTTACGCTGAGGATGAGGATGAGGGTGAGGGTGAGCGTTAGGTTTAGGGTTAGGGTGAGGGCTAGGGTGAGGGTTAGGGTTAGGGTGAGGGCTAGGTTTAGGGTGAGGGTAAGGGTTAGGTTTAATTTGAGGGTGGTGTGAGGGTGAGGTTTAGGGTGAGGCTTTGGGTTAGGGTGAGGGCTAGGTTGAGGGTGAACATTAGGGTTATGATGAGGGTTAGCGTTAGGTTTACGGTGAGGGTTAGGTTTAGTGTGAGGTTTACGGTTAAGGTTAGGTTGAGGTTGAGGGTAAGGGATATGTTGAGGGTTCAGGTGAGGGTGAAGGTTAGGGTTATGATTAGAGATAGCGTTAGGTTTAGGCTGAGGGTGAAAGTGAGGGTGCGGGTGAGGTTTAGTGTTAGGGTTAGGGTGAGGGTGAGGGCTAGGGTGAAGGTCAGGGTTAGGGTGAAGTTGAGGTTGAGGGTGAGGCTGAGGGTTAGGGTGAGGTTGAGGTTTAAGATTAGGTTTAGGGTTATTGTTAGGGTTAGAGTGAGGGTTACAGTTCAGTTTAGGGTGAGGGTGAAAGTGAGGGTTATGGTTAGGGTTAGGGTGAGGTTTAGGGTTAGGGTTAGGGTTAGTGTTAATATGAAGTTTATGGTGAGGGGTAGGTTTAGGGTTAGGGTGAGGGTTAGGGTTAGTGTGATGGTTAGAATGAGTGTTAGGGTTAGAGTGAGGCTTAGGGTAAGGGTTAGGGTTTTGGTTAGGGTTAAGTTGAGGGTGAGGGTTAGGGTGAGCTTTAGGGTTAGGGTTAGGGTTAGGGTGAGGGCTAGGGCTAGTGTGGAGTTTAGGATTAAGGTTAGGGTTATGGTTAGGTTGAGAGTTAGGTTTAGGGTTAGGGTTAGGTTTACGCTGAGGGTGAGAGTTAGGTTTATGGTGAGGGTTTGGTTTAGGGTAAGGGTTAAGTTGAGGGTGAGTTTTAGGGTTAGGATTAGGGTTAGGGTTAGGATGAGGGTCAGGGTGAGGGTTAGGGTTAGGGTTACAGTGAGGTCGAGGGTTAGTTTTAGGGTGAGGTTTAGGGTTAGGGTTAGGGTTAAGGTGTGGGATTGAATTAGGATTAGAGTTAGGGATTGGGTTTTTTTTACGGTTAGGGTTAGGTTTAGGATGAGGGTGAGGGTTACCATTAAGTTTAGGTTTAGGGTTATGGTTAGGATTAGCGTGAGGGTGAGGGTGTGGGTTAGGGTTAGGGTTAATGTGAGGGTGAGGGTTCGTGTGAGGGTTAGGGTTAGGGTGAGGGTGAGGGTGAGGTTGAGGGTGAGTGTTAGGGTTAGTATGAGGTTTAGGGTTAGAGTAATGGTTAGGGTTAGGTTGAGGGTTTGGCTAAGGTTTAGGGTTAGGATGAGGGTTAGGCTGAGGGTTATGGTTAGGTTTAGGGTGAGGATTAGGGTTAGTGTGAAGGTTAGGTTTAGGGTTAGGGTGAGTTTAAGGATTAGGGTGAGGGTTAGCATAAGGTTTAGGTTTAGGGTAACGGTTAGTGTTAGGGTTACTGTGAGGGTGAGGTTTAGGTTTAGGGTGAGGGTTACGGTGAGAGCTACTGTGAGGGTGAGGGTTAGGGTTAGGTTTAGGCTTAGGCATAGGGTTAGGATGAGGGTGATGGTGATGGTGGGGCTTAAGGTTATGGTGATGGATAGGGTTAGGGTTAGGGTGAGGGTTAGGATGAGGGTTCGGGTTAGGGTGAGGTTTAGGATGAGAGTGAGGGTAAGAGCAAAGGTGAGGGTGAGGCTGAGGGTGAGGGTTACGGTAAGGGTGAGGGTTAGGGCTAGGGTGAGGGTTAGGGTTAGATAGAGGATTAGGGTTCGGGATACTGTGAGGTTTAGGTTGAGGATGAGGGTTAGGGTTAGAATTAGGGTTAGGGTGAGGGCTAGCGTGAGGGTGAGTGTTAGGGTTAGGGTTAAGTTTAAGGTGAGGGTTAGGGTGAAGAGTAGGGTTAGGATTAGGGTTAGGGTTAATGTTAGGGTTAGGGTTAGGGTTAGGGTTATGGTGAGGCTGAGGGTTAGGATTAGGGTTAGGGTTCATGTTATTGTTAAGGTTAGGGTTACGGTTACGGTGAGGGTGAGGATGAGGGTTAGGGTTAGGGGTAGGGTGCGGTTTTTAATGTTAGCGTTAGGGTTAGATTTAGGGTTAGGGTGAGGGTTAGGGTTAGGGTTAGGGTAAGTGCTAGGGTGAAGGTGAGGTTTAGGGTTATGGTGAGGTTTAGGGTTACGTTTAGGGTTTGGGTTAGGGTGAGGGTAAGGTTTAGTGTTAGAGTTAGTTTTAGGGTGAGGCTGAGGGTGAGGGTTAGGGTTAAGGTTAGTGTTAGGGTTAGGGTGAGGGTGAGGGTGAGGGTGAGGTTTAGGGTGAGGGTGAGGTTTAGGCTTAGGCTTAGGATTAGGATTACGGTAAATGTTAGGGTGAGTGTGATGGTTAGGGTTAGGGTTAGGCTTAGGCTTAGGATTAGACTGAGTGTGAAGGTGAGGGTGTAGTTTAGGGTTAGGTTGAGTGTTAGGGTTAGGCTTAGGGTTAGGATTGGGATTAGGGTAAGGGTTAGGGTGAGGGTGGGGTTTAGATTTAGAGTTAAGTTAAGGGTGAGGCTGAGGTTGAAGGTGAGGGTTAGGGTTAGTGTTAGGGTAAGGTTTAGGGTTAGGTTTAGGGTGAGGGTTAGGATGAGGTTTAGGATTATGGTCAAGGTGAGGGTTAGGGGTAGAGTGAAGGTTAGGGTTAGGATTAGGGTTAGGGTGAGGGTTAGTTTTAGGGTTAGGGTGAGGTTTAGGATAAGGGTTAGGATTAGGGTTAGGGTGAGGCCTAGTATGAGGGTGAGGTTTAGGGTTAGGGTTAGTGTGAGTTTTAGGGTTATGGTTAGGTTTAGGGTGAGGGTGAGATTTAGGGTTAGAGTTAGGGTAAGGGTGAGGCTGAGGTTGAGGGTTAGGGTTAAGGTTAGTGTTATTGTTAGGGTTAGGGTGAGGTTTAGGGTGATGGTGAGGGTTAGTCTTAAGGTTAGGATTAAGATTAGGGTAAGGGTTAGGGTGAGTGTGAGGGTTAGGGTTAGGGTGAGGGTAAGGGATAGGGTTAGGGTGAGAGTTAGGGTTCGGGTAAGTTTAGGGTTAGGGTGAAAGTTATGGTTAGGGCTACGGTGAGCATGAGGGTTAGGGTTAGGTTGAGGTTTAGCGTTAGGGTTAGGGTGAGGGTTAGGGTTAAGGTTAGGGTGAGGGTTAGGATGAGGATTAGGTTTTCGATTAGGGTTAGGGTGAGGGCTAGGGTGATGATTAGGTTTAGTGTTAGGGTAAGGTTTAGGGCTAGGTTTAGGGTTAGGGTGAGGGTTAGGATGAGGGTTAGTGTTATGGTGAGGGTGAGGATTACATTAGGGTGAGGGTTAGGGTTAGTATTAGGGTTAGGGTGAGGGTGAGTGTTAGCATTAGGTTTGGGGTTAGGGCTAGGTTTAGGTTGAGGGTTAGGATTAGTGTTATTTTTAGGGTTAGCATTTGAGTTATGGTGAGGATGACGTTGAGGGTGAAGGGGTAGGGTTAGGGTTAGGGTGAGGTTGAGGGTTAGGGTTAGGATTAGGGTTAGGGTGAGGGTGAGGTTTAGGGTTATATTTAGGGTTAGTTGGAGGGTTAGGTCGAGAGTTGGGGTTAGGATTAATGTTAGGGTTAGCCTTAAGGTGAGGGTTAGGTTGAGGGTGAGGGTTAGGGTTATGATTAGGATTAGGATTAGGGTTAGGTTTAGGGTGAGTGTGAGGTTTAAGGTTAGGATTAGGATTAGGTTTAGGGTTCGGCTGAGGGTGAGGGTGAGGGTGAGTTTTAGGGTTAGAGTGAGGTTTAGGTTTAGGGTTAGTGTTAGGGTGTGGTTGAGGTTTAGGTTTAGAGTTCTGGTTAAGGTGAGGCTGAGGGTGAGGGTTAGAGTTAGGGTTAGGATTAGGATTACGGTAAGGGTTAGGGTGAGTGTGAGGGTTAGGGTTAGGTTTAGGGTATGAGTTAGGGTTCAGGATAAGTTTAGGGTTAGGGTGAGGGTTAGGTTTACCGTTACGTTTTGCTTGAGGGTTAGGGTTAGGTTGAGGTTTAGGTTTAGGTTTAGGGTGAGGTTTAGGGTTAGGGTTAGGGTGAGGGTTAGGATGAGGATTAGGGTTAGGATTAGGGTTAGGATGAGTGCTAGGGTGAGGGTGAGGGTTAGTGTTAGTGTTAGGGTGAGGTTTAGGGTTAGGGTTAGGTTTAGGGTGAGGGTTAGGATGAGGGTTAGGGTTACGGTAAGGGTGATGGTTAGGGTTAAGGTGAGGGTTAGGGTTAGTATTAGAGTTAGGGTGAGGGTGAGGCTGAGGGTGAGGGTTAGGGTTAGTGTTAGTGTTAGGGTTAGGTTGAGAGTGAGGGTGAGGGTGAGGGTTAGGCTTAGGCTTAGGATTAGCATTACGGTAAAGGTTAGGGTGAGTGTGAGGGTTAGTGTTAGGGTTAGGCATAGGCTTACGATTAGACTGATGGTGAAGGTGAGGGTGAAGTTTAGGGTTAGGGTGAATGTTACGGTTAGGCTTAGGGTTAGGATTAGGATTAGGGTAAGGGTTATGGTGAGCGTGAGGTATAGTTTTAGAGTTAGGGTAAGGGTGAGGCTGAGGTTGAATTTGAGGTTTAGGGTTAGTGTTACGGTAAGGTTTAGGGTTAGGGTTAGGATGAGGGTTAGGGTTATGGTCAGGGTGAGGGTTAGGGGTAGAGTGAGGGTTAGGGTTAGGAGTAGGGTTAGGGTGAGGGTTAGGGTGAGTGTTAGGGTGAGGGTTAGGATGAGGGTTAGGATTAGGGTTAGGGTGAGGCCTAGGGTGAGCGTGATGTTTAGGGTTAGGGTTAATGTGAGGTTTAGGGTTAGCGTTTGGTTTAGGTTGTGGGTGAGATTTAGGGTTAGAGTTAGGGTAAGGGTGAGGCTGAGATTGAGGGTTAGGGTTAAGATTAGTGTTATTGTTAGGGTTAGGGTGAGTTTTAGGGTGATGGTGAGGGTTAGGATTAGGGTTAGGATTAGGATTAGGTTAAGGGTTAGGGTGAGTGTGAGGGTTAAGGTTAGAGTTAGGGTTTGGCTTAGGGTTAGGCTGAGGGCTGGGTTAGGGTTAGGCTGAGGGTAAGGGTTAGGGTTAGGGTGAGGGTTAGGGTAAGGGTTAGGGTGAGGGTTAGGATGAGGATTACGGTTATGATTTGGGTTAGGGTGAGGGCTAGGTTGAGGATTAGGTTTAGTGTTAGGGTAAGTTTTAGGGTTAGGTTTAGGGTTAGGGTGAGGGTTAGGATGAGGGTTAGGATTATGTTGAGGTTGAGGGTTACATTAAAGTGAGGGTTAGGGTTAGGATTAGGGTTAGGGTGAGGGTGAGTGTTAGCATTAGGGTTAGGGTTAGGGTTAGGTTTAGGATTAGGATTAGTGTTATTTTTAGGGTTAGCATTTGAGTTATGGTGAGGGTGATGGTGAGGTTGAGGGTTAGGGTTAGGGTTAGGGTGAGGTTTAGGGTTAGGGTTAGGATTAGGGTTAGGGTGAGGGTGAGGTTTAGGGTTATATTTAGGGTTTGTTGGAGGGTTAGGTCGAGGGTTGGGGTTAGGATTAATGTTAGGGTTAGGCTTAAGGTGAGGGTTAGGTTGAGGGTGAGGGTTAGGGTTAGGGTTAGGATTAGGATTAGGGTTAGGGTTAGGGTGAGTGTGAGGGTTAGGGTTAGGGTAAGGATTAGGCTTAGAGTTCGGCTGAGGGTAAGGATGAGGGTGAGCTTTAGGGTTAGAGTGAGGTTTTGGTTTAGGATTAGGGATAGTGTGAGAGTTAGGGTTAGGGATAGGATTAGAGTTAGGCTGAGGGTGATGGTGTGGGTGAGGATTAGGTTTAGGGAGAGGGTTAGGGTTAGGGTTATGGGGAGGGTTAAGATGAGGGTTAGTGTTAGGATTAGGGTTAGGTTGAGGACTAGGGTGAGGGTGAGGTTTAGGGTTAGGGTTAGTGTGAGGTTCAGGGTTAGGGTTAGGGTGAGGATGAGGTTTAGTGTTAGAGTTTGGGTTAAGGTGAGGCTGAGGGTGAGGGTTAGAGTTAGGGTTAGGATTAGGATTAGGGTAAGTATTAGGGTGAGGGTGAGGGTTAGGGTTAGGATTAGGGCTCTGCTTAGGGTTACACTGAAGTGGAGGGTGAGGGTGAGGTTTAGGGTTTGGGTGAGTGTTAGGGTTAGGCTTAGTTTGAGGGTTAGGGTTAGGTTTAGGGTTAGGGTGAGGTTTAGGATTAGGTTTAGGGTGAGGGTTAGGATGAGGATTAGGGTTAGGATTAGGGTTAGCTTGAGGGCTAGGGTGAGGGTGAGGGTTAGGGTTAGTGTTAGGGTGAGGTTTCGGGTTAAGGTTAGGTTTAGGGTGAGGGTTCGGATGAGGGTTGGGTTACGGTAAAGGTGATAGTTAGGGTTAAGTTGAGGGTTAGTGTTAGGATTAGGGTTAGAGTAAGGGTTAGTATTAGGGTTAGGATTAATGTTATTATTAGGGTTATGGTTATGGTTATGGTGAGGATGAGGAGAGGGATAGGATTAGTGTTAGGGTAAATGTTATTGTTGGGGTTAGGGTTATGGTTACGGTGAGGGTGAGGATGATGGTTAGGGTTAGGGTGAGGTTTTTAGTGTTATGGTTAGGGTTAGAATTAGGGTTAGGGTGAGGGTTAGGGTTAGGGTTAGGGGGAGGGTTAGGATGAGGATTAGGGATAGGATTAGGGTTAGGGTAAGTGTTAGGGTGAGGGTGAGGTTTAGGGTTAGGGTGAGTTTTGGGTTAGGGTGAGGGTAAGGTTTAGTGTTAGAGTTAGTTTTAGGGTGAGGCTGAGGGTGAGGATTAGGGTTAGGGTTAGTGTTAGGGATAGGGTGAAGGTGAGGGTGAGGGTGAGGGTTAGGCTTAGATTTAGTATTAGGATTATTGTAAAGGTTTCGGTTAATGTGAGCGTTAGGGTTAGGCTTAGGCTTAGGCTTAGGATTACACTGAGGATGAAGGTGAGTGTGAAGTTTAGGGTTAGGGTGAATGTTAGGGTTAGGCTTAGGGTTAGGATCAGGATTAGGGTAAAGGTTAGGGTGAGGGTGAGTTTTGGGGTAAGGGTTAGGCTTAGGCTTAGGCTTATGCTGAGCATGAGTCTGAGGGTAAGGGTTAGGGTTAGGTTTAGGGTGAGGTTCAGTGTTAGGGTTAGGGTTAGAGTTAGGGGTAGAGGGTGAGGTTTAGGGGTAGAGTTAAGGTTAGGGTGAGGGTTAGGTTTAGGGTGAGGCTTAGGGTTAATGTTAGGGTTAGGTTGAGGGTGAGGTTTAGGGTTAGGGTTAGGGTTAGTCTGAGGGTTAGGGTTAGGGTTAGTGTTAGTGTGAGGGTAAGTGTTAGGGTTAGGGAATGGTTTAGGTTGAGGGTTATGGTTAGCGTGAGGGTTTGGATTAGGGTTATGGTTATTTTTACGGTTAGGTTCAGGTTTAAGGTTACTGTGAGGGTGAGGGTGAGGGTTAGGGTTAGGGTTAGGGTGAGGTTTAGGGTTTGTGTTAGGGTTAGAGTTAGGGTTAAGGTGAGGGTGAGTGTGAGGGTTAGGGTTAGGGTTAGGCTTAGGCTTAGGGTTAGGCTGAGTGTGAGGGTGTGGGTGAGGATTAGGTTTAGGTGATGGTTAGGGTTAAGGTTAGGGTGGAGTTTAGGGTTACGGTTAGGGTTTGGGTTAGGGTGAGGGTGAGGTTTAGGGTTAGATATAGAGTTAGGGGGAGCGTTAGGGTATGGGTTAGGGTTAGGGTTAAGTTTAGAGTTAGGGTGAGTGTGCGGGTGAGTGTGAGGGTTAGGTTTAGGTTTAGGGTTATGCTTAGGGTTAGGCTTAGGGTTAGGCTGAGTGTGAGGGTTAGGTTTAGGGTGAGAGTTAGTGTTAGGGTTATGGTGAGGGTTAGATTGAGGGTAGGGTTAGGATTAGGTTTAGGGTGAGGGCTAGCGTGAGGGTTACGTTTAGGGTGAGGGTTAAGGTGAGGTTTATGGTTATGGTTAAATTTAGGGTCAGGTTGTGGGTGAGGTTTAGGGTAAGAGTTAGGGTTAATTTGAGGCTGAAGGGTGAGGGTTAGTGTTAGGGTTAGGAATAGGATTAGAGTAAGGTTTAGGGTGAGTGTGATGGTTAGCGTAAGGTTTAGGGTTAGGCTTAGGGTTACACTGAGGGTGAGTTTTAGTGTTAGGGTGAGGTTTAGGGTTAGGATTATGGTGAGAGTTAGTGTTCAGGTTATGTTTACGGTTAGGGTGAGGGTTAGGGTTAGGGTTAAGTTGAGCTGAGTGTTAGGGTTAGGTTGAGGTTTAAAGTTAGGCTTAGGATTAGGGTGAGGTTTAGGGTTAGGGTTAGGGTGAGGTTTAGGATGAGGATTAGGGTTAGGATTAGGGTTAGGATGAGGGCTAGGGTGAGGGTGAGGGTTAGGGTTAGTGTTAAGGTGAGGTTTAGGTTTAGGGTGAGGGTTAGGATGAGGGTTAGTGTTATGGTAAGGGTGAGGATTAGGTTTAGGGTGAGGGTGAGAGTTAGGATTAGGGTTAGGGTTAGGCTTATTGTTAGGGTTAGGGTTAGGGTTACGGTTACTGAGAGGGTGAGGTTGAGGGTTAGTGTTAGATTTAGGGTGAGGTTTTTAGTGTTAGGGTTAGGGTGAGACTTAGGGTTAGGGTTAATGTGAGAGTTAGTGTTTAGGGTTAGGTTTAGGGTGAGGCTGAGGATGAGGGTTAAGGTTAGGGTTAGTGTTAGAGTTAGAGTTAGAGTCTGGGTGAGAATTAGGGTTCGGGTTAGGTTTAGGTTTAAGGTGAGGTTTAGGGTTAGGGTTACGGTTAGCGTGAGTGTTAAGTTTAGGTTGAGGGTTAGGGTAAGGCTTAGGATTAGGGTGAGGGTTAGGGTTAGGATTAGGGTGAGGGTTAGGATGAGGATTAGGGTTAGGATTAGTGTTATGGTGAGGGCTAGGGTGAGGGTGAGGGTTAATGTTAGTGTTTGGGTGAGGGTTAGGATGAGTGTTAGATTTACAGTGAGGGGGAGGGTTAGGGTTAGGTTGAGGGTTTGGGTTAGGATTTGGGTTAGGGTGAGGGTTAGTTTTAGGTTTACATTTAGGGTTTGGGGGAGATTTATGTCCAGGGTTAGGGTTAGGGTTAGGGTTAGTGTTAGGGTTAAGGTTAGGTTGCAGGTTAGGTTGAGGTTTAGGATTGGGGTTAGGTTTAGAGTTAGGATTAGGTTTAGGGTGAGGGTGAGTGTGAGGGTTAGGGTTAGGGTTAAGCTTAGGCTTAGGGTTAGGTTGAGCGTGAGGTTGGGGTGAGGATTAGGGTTAGGGTTATGGTTAGGGTTAGGGTTAGGGTGAGGGTTAGGATGAGGGTTAGTGTTAGGATTAGGTTTAGGGTGAGTGCTAGGGTGAAGGTGAGGTTTAGGGCAAGGTTTAAGCTTAGGCTTAGGGTTAGGCTGACTGTGAGGTTGAGGGTGAGGGTTAGGGTTAGTGTGATCGTTAGGTTTACGGTTATGGTGAGTGTTAGGATGAGGTTTAGTTTTAGGGTGAGGTTTAGGGTGAGGATGATGTTAAGTGTAAAGATGAGGTTTAGGCTGAGGGTGAGGGTTAAGATAATGTTGAGGGTTATGGTTAGGTTTAGGGTTAGGGTAAGGGTTAGTGTTAGATTTAGGTTTAGGGTTAGATTGAGGATTAGGGTTAGGGTTAGGGTTAGTGTGAGGTTTATGTTGAGGATGAGGGTTAGTGTTATGGTGAGGGTGAGGGTTAGAATTAGCGTTAAGTTGAGGGCTAGTGTGAGGGTGAGGGTTAGAGTTAGGTTAAGGTGAGGTTTAGGATTAGGGTGAGAGTTTGGATTAGTGTGAGGGTTAGGGTTAGGGTTAGGGTGAGGGTAAGTGTTAGTGTGAGTGTTAGGTTTAGGGTCAGGGTTATGGTTAGGGGGAAGGTGAGGTTTAGGTTTAGCGTTAAGGTGAGGTTTAGTGTTAGCGTTAGGGTTGGAATTAGGATTAAGGTGAGGGTGAGGTTTAGGGGTTGAGAGGATTAGGGTGAGGGTTAAGTTTAGGGTGAGGGTTAGGGTGAGGGTTAGGGTGCGTGTGATGCTAAGGGTAAAGGTGAGGATTAGGCTGAGGGTGAGGGTTATGGTAAGGGTGAGGGTTAGGATTAGGGCTAGGTTGAGGGTGAGAGTTAGATTGAGTATTAGAGTTAGAGTTAGTGTGAGGTTTAGGGTGAGGATGAGGGTTAGGGTCCGGGTGAGGGCTAGGGTGAGGTTGAGGGTTAGGGTTAGTATTAGGGTGAGGTTTAGGGTTAGGGTGATGTTTGGGTTAGTGTGAGCGTTAGTGTTAGCATTGCCGTTAGTGTTAGGGTGAGGTTAAGTTTTAGGGTGAGAGTTAGGATTAGGGTGAGGTTTATAGTTAGTGTGAGGATGAGAGTTCGGGTTAGGGTTAGGATGAGGTTCAGTTTAGGGTTAGGGTTTGAGTTAGGGTTATGGTGAGGGTGAGATTTAGGGTTAGAATTAGGGGTAGTGTTAGGGTTTGGGTTAGGGTGAGGGTTAGGATTAGGGGTAGGATTAGGCTTAGGCTTAGGCTTTGGCCGAGCATGAGGGTAAGTGTTAGGGTTCATGTTAGGGTTCGGATTAGGGTTAGGGTTAGGGTGAGTGTTAGGATGAGGTTTAAGGTTAGGATTAGGTTTAGGGTGAGGGCTAGGGTGAGGGTTAGGGTGAGGTTTAGTGTTAGGGATAGGTTTATGTTTAGGATTTGCGTTACGGTGAGGGTGAGTTGAGGGTTAGGGTTAGGGTTAGGGTTAGGGGCAGGGTGATTGTTAGTGTTATGGTTACGGTAAAGTTGTGGTGAGGGTGAGGCTGAGGGTGAGGGTTATGGTTAGGGTTAGGGTTAGTGTTAGGGTTAGTGTTATTGTTAGGGTTAGGGTTAGGGGGGATGGTTAGTGTGAGGTTTAGGGTTAGGGTTAGTGTTAGGGTTAGGGTGAGGGTGAGGTTTATGTTGAGGTTTAGGGTTAGGGTTAGGGAGAGGTTTAGGGTTAGAGATATGGTGAGGGTGAGGGTGCGGGTGAGTATGAGGGTTAGGGTTCGGGTTAGCATTAGGCTGAGGGTTAGGCAGAGGGTGATGGTGAGGGTGAGGTTTAGGGTTAGGGATAGGATGAGGTTTAGGTTTAGGGTTAGTTTTAGAGTTAGAGTTACTGTTAGGGTTAGTGTTAGGGTGAGGTTTAGGGTAAGGTTTCGGGTTATGGTTAGGGTGAGGGTTAGATTGAGGATTAGTGTTAAGGTTAG
The DNA here is from genome assembly GCF_024711535.1 of Dipodomys merriami. NCBI lineage: Eukaryota > Metazoa > Chordata > Mammalia > Rodentia > Heteromyidae > Dipodomys > Dipodomys merriami. The sequence continues at coordinate 43,031 of NW_027203110.1, read as the reverse complement.
TATGAGGTTTAGGGTGAGGATGAGGATTAGGGTTAGGCTGAGGGTGAGGGTTAAGATAAGGGTGAGTGTTAGGGTTAGGGTGAGGGTTAGGCTAATGTTTCGGGATATGGTTAGGGTGAGGGTTAAATTGAGGATTAGGGTTAGGGTTAATGTGAGTTTTAAGGTGAGAATGAGGATTAAGGTTAGGGTGAGGGTGAGGGTTATAATTAGGGCTAGGGTGAGAGCTAGGGTGAGGGAGAGGGTTAGGGTTAGGCTTAGGGTTAGGCTGAGGGTGAGGTCGGGGGTGAGGAATAGGTTTTGGGTGATGATTAGGGTTAGGGTTAGGGTGAGGGTTAGGATGAGGGTTAAGGTTAATATTAGGCTTAGGCTTAGGTTTAAGCTGAAGTTGAGGGTGAGGGTGAGAGTTATGGTTAGGGTGATGGACTGGGTCTGGGTTAGGGTGAGTGTTAGGATGACGGTTAGGGTTAGAATGAGGATTAGGGTGATTGTGTCGGTAAGAATAAAGGTGAGGCTGAGGCTGAGGGTCAGTGTTCCCCTAAGGGTGAGGTTTTGGTTAAGGGTGAGGGTTAGGGTAAGGGTTAGGGTGAGGGTTAGGATGAGGGTGAGGGTTAGATTGTGCATTATTGTTAGGGTTAGTTTGAGGTTTAGGGCGAGGATGAGGGTTAGGGTTAGGTTGAGGGTTAAGATTAGAATTAGGGTTAGGGTGAGGGCTAGGGCGAGGCTGAGGTTTAGGGTTCAGTTTAGGGTGAGGTTTAGGGTTAGGGTGAGAGTTAGGGTTACTGTGAGGGTTAGTGTTAGATTTAGGGTTATTGTTAGTGTGAGGGTAATTGTTAGGGTGAGGGTTAGGGTTAGGGTGAGGGTTGTGGTTAGGGTGAGGTTTAGGGTTAGAATGAAGGTTTTGGTTAGGGTGAGGATTAGGGTTATGGTGAGGGTGAGGTTGAGGGTTAGGGTTAGAGTGAGGTTTAGGGTAAGGGTTAGGGTTAGAGTTAGGTTTAGGGTTAGAGTTAGGGTTAGGGTGAAGGTGAGGTTTAGGGTTAGAGTTAGGGATCAGGTGAGGGTTAGGATAAGGGTTAGGTTTAGGGTTAGTTTTAGGTTTAAGGTTAGGGTGAGGTTTATTGTTAGGGTTATGGTTAAGATTAGGGTTAGGGTGAGGGTGAGTGTGTGGGTTAGGGTTAGGTTTAGGGTTAGGCTTATGGTTAGGCTGAGGTTTAGGTTGACGGTGAGGTTTAGGGTTAGGGTGAGGGTTAGGGTTAGGATTAGGTTTAGGGTGAGGGCTAGGGTGAGGGTGAGGTTTAGGGTTAGTGTTAGGGTGAGGTTTATGGTTAGGGTTAGGGTTAGGATCAGTTTGAGTTTGAGGTTTAGGTTTAGAGATTAGTGTTAGGTTGAGGTTTACAGTGAGAGTTAGGTTTAGGGTTAGTGTTAGGGTTAGGGTGAGGGTGAGGGTTCGGGTGAGGGTGTGTGTTAGGGTTAGGGTTAGGGTGAGGTTTAAGTTTAGGATTAGGGTTAGGGTGTGGGATAGTGTGAGTGTGAAGTTTAGGATTAGGGTTAGGGTGAGGTTTAGGGTGAGGGTTTGTGTTAGGGTTAGGTTTAGGGTTAGAATTAGGGTTAGGGTGAGGGTTAGGATTAGGGATAGGTTTAGGTTTAGGGTTATGTTGAGGTTCAGGGATAGTGTGAGGGTTAGTCTTAGGGTGAGGTAAATGTTAGGTTGAGGTTTAGTGTTAGGTTGATCGTTTTGTTTAGGGTGAGGTTTAAGGGCTAGGGTTAGGGTTATTGTTAGTGTTAGGGTTATGGTTACAGTGAGAATGAGGATGACGTTGAGGTTGAGGGTTAGGGTTAGAATTAGGGTTAGGTTGTGTGCTAGGATGAGGGTGAAGTTTAGGGTTAGGGTTAGGGTGAGGTTTAGGGTTAGGGTGAGGGTTAGGGTTTGTGTGAGGGTTAGTGTTAGGGTGAGGTTAAGTGTTAGCTTGAGGGTAAGTGTTAGGGTGAGGGTTAGGATTAGGGTGAGGTTTATGTTTGGGGTGAGGGTTAGTGTTAGGGTTAGGGTTATTGTTAGGTTTAGGATTAGGATTAGGGTTACTGTGAGGGTGAGGTTTAGGGTTAGGGTGAGGTTTAGGGTTAGGGTTAGGGTTAGGGTGAGGTTGAGGTTTAGGTTTAGATTTAGTGTTAGTGTGAGGGTTAGGGTTAGCGTTAGTGTTAGGTTTAGGGTTAGCGTTAGAGTTAGGCTTAGGTTTAAGCTGAGGGTGAGGTTGCGGTTTAGGGTTAGGGTGAGGGTGAGGTTTAGGGTTAGAGTTAGGGTTAGGGTGAGGGTTAGGGTTAGGGCTGGGATTAAGTTTAGGGTTAGGGTGAGGGTGAGTGTGAGGATTAGTGTTAGGGTTAGAGTTAGGCTTATGTTTAAGCTGAGGGTGAGGGTGAGGTTTAGGGTTAGGTTGAGGGTGAGGATTAGGGTTAGAGTTAGGGTTTGGGTGAGGGTTACTGTTAGGTTTAGGTTTAGGATTAGGTTTAGGGTGAGGGTGAGTGTGAGGGTTAGGATAAGGATTAGGCTTAGGCTTAGGGTAAGGTTGAGGGTGATGGTTGGGGAGAGGATTAGGCTTAGGCTGATGTTTAGCCTTAGGGTGAGGGTGAGGGTTAGGGTTAGGGTTAGGGTTAGGATTAGGGTTAGGGTGAGGGCTAGGGTGAGGGTGAGAGTCAGGGTTAGGTTTAGGGTTAGGCTTAGGCTTAGGGTTAGGCTGAGGGTGAGGGTGAGGTTTAGGTTTAGTATGAGGTTTAGGATCAGGTTTAGGGTGAGGGTTAGGATGAGGTATAGGGTTAGGATTCGGGTTAGGTTGTGGGCTAGGTTGAGGGTTAAGTTTAGGGTTAGGTTTAGTGTGAGGTTTAGGGTTCCGGTTAGGTTTAGTGTTAGGGTGAGGGTTAGGGTTAGAGTTACTGTATGGATGAGGGTTAGGTTTAGGTTGAGGGTTAGGGTTAGGTTTAGTGTGAGGTTTAGGGTTAGGTTTAGGGTGAGGGTTAGGTTGAGGGTTATCGTTTGGATTAGGGTTAGGGTGCGGGCTAGGTTGAGGGTGAGGTTTAGGGATAGGGTTAGGCTTAGACTTAGGTTTAGGCTGAAGGGTAGGGTGGGGGTGAGGAATAGGTTTTGGGTGATGTTTAGGGTTAGGGTTAGGGTGAGGATTAAGATGAGGGTTAGTGTTAGGATTAGGTTTAGTGTGAGGGCTAGGGTGAGGGTGAGGGTTAGGGTTAGGTTTAGGGTTAGGCTGAGGGAGAGGGTGAAGGTAAGGTTTAAGTTTAGGGAAAGTGTTAGACTTAGGGTTAGGGTACGGGTTAGGTTAGGTTTAGGGTTGGAGTTAGCCTTAAGGTGAGGTTTATGGTTAGGGATATGGTTAGGTTTCTGCTAAGGTTGAGGTTTAGAGTTAGCAAGAGGGTTAGGGTGAGGGGTAGGGTTAGGGTTAATGTGAGGTTTAGGGTTAGGTTTAGGGTTAAGGTTAGGGTGAGGGTTAGGTTGATTGTTAGGTTTTGGGTTACAGTTAGGGTGAGGGTGAGGGTTATTTTGAGTTTTAATTTAGGCTTACTGTTATGATTAGGGTGAGGTTAAGGGTTAGGTTTACGGTGAGGGTGAGGGTGAGCTTTAGCGTTAGGGTGTGGGTGAGGGTTAGGGTTAGGGTTCGGGTTCGGGTAATGGTTAGGGTTAGGGTGACGTTGAAGGTTAGGGTTAGGGGTAGGTGAGGGTTAGGGTTAGGATTAGGTTTAGTGTTAGGGTGAGGTTTAATGTGAGGGTGAGGTTTAAGGTTAGGCTTAGGTTTGGGGTGTGGGTAAGTGATAGCATGAGGGTTAGGGTGAGTGTTAGAGTTAGCATTAGGGTTAGGGTGAGCGTTAGGGTGAGGGTTAGGGTGAGGGTGAGGGTGAGAGTGAGCGTTAGGGTGAGGATTAGGGTGAGTTTTAGGGTTAGGGTGAGGGTTAGGTTAAGGGTGAGTGTTAGGGTGAGGTTTAGGTTTACAGTTATGCTTAGGGTTAGGGTGAGGTTTAGGGTTAGGATTAGGGTGAGGGTTAGGTTGATGGTTAGGGTGAGGGTGAGGGTTAGGGGTCGGGTGAGGGTTATGTTTATTATTATGGTTACGGTCAGGTTTAAGATGACGGTGAGGTTTAGGGTGAGGGTTGGGGTGAGGGTTAGGGTTAGGGTTAAGATGAGGGTTATGATAAAGGGTAGGGTTACGGTTAGGGTGAGGGTTAGGTTTAGTGTGAGAGTTAGGGTTAGGGTTAGGTTTAGGATTAGTGTGAGGGTAAGAATTAGGGTGAGGGTGAAGTTTAGGGTTAGGTATAGTGATAGGGTTAGTTTTACACTGAGGGTGAGCGTGAGGGTGAGGGTTAGGGTTAGGGTTAGTGTTAGGGTGAGGGCTAGGGTGAGGGTTAGGGTTAGGGTGAGGATTAGGTTGTGGGTGATGGTAATTGTAAATGTGAGGGTTAGGCGGAGGGTGAGGGTAAAGATAAAGGTGAGGTTTAGGGTTAGGGTGAGTGTTAGGGTAAGGTTTCGGGTTAGGGTTAGGGTAAGGATTAGATTGAGGATTAGGTTTAGGGTTAATGTGAGGTTTAGGGTGAGGATGAGGGTTAGGGTTCGGTGGAGGGTTAGGGTTAGAATTAGGGTTAGGGTGAGGACTAGGTTGAGGTTTAGTGTAAGGGTTAGGCTTAGGGTGAGGTTTAGGGTTAGCGTGATGGTGAGGTTATGGTTCAGGGTGAAGGTTAGGCTGAGAGTGAGTTTTAGGGTTAGGGTTAGGGTTAGCGTGAGGGGAAGGGTGAGGGTTAGGATGAGTGTTAGGGTGACGGTGAGGGTTAGGGTTAGGATTGGGGTCAGGGTTAGGCTGAGGGTTAGGGTGAGGGGTAGGGTTAGGGTAAGGGTGAAGATTAGGGACAGTGTGATTGTTAGGGTTAGCATGAAGGTAAGGGTTAGGTTCATGGTAAGGGTTACGGTGAGGGTTAGCATTAGGGTTAGGGTGAGGGTTAGTGTTAGGTTGGAGGTTAGGGTGAGGATTAGGGTGGGTGTTAGGGTTCTGGTGAGAGAGAGGATTAGGGTTAGGGTGAGGGTTATGGTTAGGGTGATGTGTAGAATGAGGCTGAGGGTTAGGGTGAGGGTGAGTGTGAGGGTTAGGGTATGGGTGACGGTTAAGGTTAGGGTGAGGGTTACAGTAACAGTGAGGGTTAGGTTGAGGGTGAGGTTAAGTGTTAGGATTAGGGTGAAGTTTAGGGTTACGGTTATGGTGAGGGTTAGGGTTAGGGTTATGTTTAAGGTGAGGGTGAGTGTTAGAGTGAGGATGAGGGTTTTGGAAAGTATGAGGGTTAGGTTTTCGGTGAGGGTTAGGGTTAGGGTGAGTGTTAGGGTTAGGGTGAGGATAAGGTAAGGGTGAGGGTGAGGGTTAGGGTTACTCTTAGTGTGAGGTTTAGGGTTACGGTTATGGTGAGGGTTAGGGTTAGGTTTATGTTTAGGGTGAGGGTGAGTGTTAGAGTGAGGATGAGGGTTTTGGAGAGTGTGAGGTTTAGGGTTGCAGTGAGGGTTAGGGTTAGGGTGAGTGTTAGGGTGACGGTGAGGGTGAGGTTTAGGGTTGATGTTAGGGTTAGAGTGAGGGGTAGGGTTATGGTTAGGGTGAGGGTTAGGGTTACTGTGAGGGTTATGGTTAGGGTGAGGTTTAGGGTTACTGTGAGGGTTCAAGTTAGGATTAGCCTTAGTGTTAGGGTGAGGGTAAGGGTTAGGTTGAGGGTTAGGGTTAGAGTGAGGGTTAGGGTAAATGTCAGGGTTAAGGTTAGGGTTAGTGTTAGGGTGAGGGTGAGGGTTAAGATTAGGTTTAGGGTTAGGGTTATTGTTAGGGTTAGAGTGAGGATTACAGTTCAGTTTAGGGTGAGGGTGAAGGTGAGGGATATGGTTACAGTTAGGGTGAGGTTTATGGTTAGGGTTAGGGTTAGTGTTAGGAGGAAGTTTAGGGTGAGGATTAGGGTTAGGGATAGGGTGAGGGGTATGGTTTTGGTTAGGGTTAAGGTGAGGGTTCGGCTTAGGGTGAGGTTTAGGGTTAGGGTTAGTTTTAGGGTGAGGGATGGGTTAGCAATAGGATTAGTGTGAGGGCTAAGGTGAGGGTGAGGTTTAGGGTTAGGATTAGGTTTAGGGTGAGGGTTAGGCTTAGGCTGAGGGTTAGGTTTAGTGGGAGGGTTGGTGTTAGGGTTAGGCTTAGTGTTAGGGTGAGGATAAGGGTTAGAGTGAGGGTTAGGGTTAGGGTGAGGGTTAGGGTTAGGGTGAGGGTCATGGTTAGGGTTAGGGTTAGGCTGAGGGTTAGGTCAGAGTTAGAGTTAGGGTTAGGGTAAGGGTTAGCGTTAGGGTAAGGGTTAGGTTTAGGATTAGTGTTAGAGTTATGGTTAAGTTTAGGGTGAGGCTTTCGGATTAGGGTTATGGTTAGGTAGAAGGTTAAGGTGAGGGTGACGGTTAGGGTTAGTTTTAGGTTTATCGTGTGGGTAAGTGATAGTGTGAGAGTTAGGGTGAGTGTTAGAGTTAGCATTAGGGTTAGAGTGAAGTTTAGGGTGAGGGATATGGGTAGGGTTAAGGTGAGCTTGAGGGTGAGGGTTAGGGTTAGGGTTAGGGTGGATTTTAGGGTTAGGGTGAGGGTTAGGGTTAGTGTTAGCGTAAGGGTAATGGTAAGGGTGAGGGTGACGGTTAGGGTTAGAGTTAGGCTGAGGGTTAGGTTTAGTGTGAGTTTTAGGGTGAGGATGAGGTTAAGGCTTATTGTGAGGTAAGGGTGAGGGTTAGGGTTAGTGTTAGGGTGAGGGTTAGGGATAGGGTTAGGGTTAGGGATACGGATAGGGTTGGGGTGAGGGTTAGGGTAATGGGTATGGTTATGTTAGGGTGAGGGTTAGGTTTAGTGTAAGTATTAGGGTTAGGGTTAGGGTTAGGATTAGTGTGAAGGTAAGAATTAGGGTGACGGTTAGGGTGAGGGTGAGGTTTAGAGTTAGGATTAGGGTTATGGTTAGTGTTACGCTGAGGGTGATGGTGAGGGTGAGGGTGAGTGTGAGTTTTAGTGTTAGGGTTAGGTTGAGGGTTATGGTTAGGGTTAATTTGAGGGTGGTATGAGGGTGAGGTTTAGGGTGAGGGAAAGGGTTATGGTGAGGGCCTGGGTGAGTGTGAGGTTTAGGGTTAGGGTGAGGGTTTGAGTTAGGTTTAGTATGAGGGTTATGGTGAGGGGTAGGGTTAGGTTTAGGGTGAGGTTAGGTTTAGTGTGAGGGTTACGGTTAGGGTTAGGGTGAGGGTGAGGTAAGGGTAATGGTGAGGGTAAGGGTGAGTGCAAGGTTTAGGGATACGAATAGGGATAGTGTTAGTGTTAGGCTGAGGGTGAGGATGAGGGTGCGGGTGAATTTTAGGGTTAGGATTACGGTTAGGGTGAGGGCTAGGGTGAGGGTGAGGATTAGGGTGAAGGTGAGTGTAAGGGTGAGGGTCTTGGTTAGGTAATGTTAGGGTTAGGGTGAGGATTAGGTGAGGGTTAGGGTGAGGGTGTAGGTTCAGGTGATGGTGAGGGTTAGGATGAGGTTGAGGTTTAGTAACCCTAACCGGGTTAGGTGAGGGTTAGGGTTAGGCTTAGGGATAGGGTTAGGTGAGGGTTAGGGTTAGGCATAAAGTTAGGGTAAGAGTTAGGGTTAGGGGTAGGGTTATGGTTAGGGTGAGTATTAGGTTTAATGTGAGGGTTAGGGTTAGGGTGAGGATAAAGTAAGGGTGAGAGTTAGGGTGAGGGTGAGGTTTAGGGTTACTATTAGAGTGAGGGTTAGGCTTAGGTTTAGTGTTAAGGGGAGGGTTAGGATGACGGTTAGGGTTAGGCTTAGGGTTAAGGAGAGGGTGAGTGTGAGCATGAGGCTTAGGGTGAACGTTAGGGTTAGGGTGGAGGTTAGTATTAGGGTTAGGGTGAGGGTTTGGGTTAGTCTTAGGGTTACGGAGAGATAGTGAGGGTGACCGTGAGGGTTAGGGTTAGGGTTAGGGTTAGGGTGAACGTTAGGGTTAGGGTGGAGGTTAGTATTAGGGTTAGTGTGAGGTTTAGGGTGAGGGTTAGGGTGAGGGTGAGGGTTAGGGTTAGGCTTAGCATTAGGGTTAGGGTCAGGTTTAGTGTGAGGTTTAGGGTGAGGATGAGGTTAAGGCTTTGGCTGAGGTTTAGGGTAAGGTTGAGTGTTAGGGTTAGGGTTAGCGTGAGGGTGAGGGTTAGGGTGAGGGTTAGGTTTAGGATAGGGTTAGGTTTAGGTTGAGGGTTAGGGTAAGGGGTAGGGTTGTGATTAGGGTGAGGGTTAGGTTTATTGTGAATGTTAGGGTTAGGATTAGGGTTAGGATTAGTTTGAAGGTAAGAATTAGGGTGACGGTTAGGGTGAGGGTGAGGTTTAGGGTTAGGATTAGGGTTATGTTTAGTGTTATGCTGAGGGTGATGTTGAGGTTGAGGGTGAGTGTGAGTTTTAGGGTTAGGGTTAGTGTGAGGGTTAGGATGAGGGTTAGGTTTAGGGTGAGGGAGAGGGTGAGGTTGAGGGTGAGTGTTAGGGTTAGGAGAAGGTTTAGGGTTAGGGTTAAGCTTAAGGTTAGGGTGAGGTTTTGGGTTAGGTTTAGGTGTAGGATGAGGGTTAGGCTGAGGGGTAGGTGTAGGGTTAGGTGAGGGTTAGGGTTAGTGTGAGGGTTAGGTTTAGGGTTAGGTTGAGGGTAAGGATTAGTGTGAGGGTTAGGGTGAGGGTGAGTGTTAGGGTTAGGCGGAGGGTAGGGGTTAGGGTGAGGGTTAGATTGTTGGTAAGGTTTATGGTTAGCATTAGTGTTAGTGTTAGGGTGAGGGTTAGGGTTAGGGTTAGGGATAGGGTGAGTATTAGGGTTAGGATTAGTGTTAGGGTGAGCATTAGGCTGAGGGGTAGGGTTAGGGTTAGGCTTAGTCTTAGGGTTAGGCTTAGGGTGAGGGTGGGGTTGAGGATTAGGGTTAGGGTGATGGTTAGGATTAGGGTTAGGGTGAGGGTTAAGATGAGGGTTAGGGTGAGGGTAAGGTTTAAGGTGAGGGTTAGGGTGAAGGTGAGGTTTATGTTTACCATTAGGGTTAGGGTTAGAGTTAGCGTGAGGGTTAGGTTTAGGATTAGGGTTAGGGTGAGTGTGAGGGTGAGGGTTAGGTTTAGGGTTCGCGTGAGGGTTAGGTTTAGCGTTAGGGTTAGGTTGTGGGTTAGGGTTAGGGTTAGTGTGAGGGTGAGGGTGAGGGTTAGGGTATGGGTGAGGGTGAGATTTAGGGTTAGGAATAGGGTGGGGTGAGTGTGAGTGTGAGGTTTATTGTGAGGAATAGGGATAGGGTGAGGGTGAGTGTTAGTGTGAGATTTAGTGGTAGGTTAGGGTGAGGGTTAGAGTTAGGGTGATGGTTAGTATGAGGGTTAGTTTAAGGTTAAGGGTGAGGGTTAGGGTTAGGATTAGGTTAGGGTGAGGGTGAGGGTGAGCGTTTGGGTTAGCTTTAGGGTTAGGGATAGGTTTAGAGTTAGGGTGAGGTTTAGGATGAGGGTTAGGATTAGGGTTAGGGTTAGGGTTTACGTGAGGGTTAGGGTCAGGGTGAGGGTTAGGGTTAGGGTTAGATTTACGGTGAGAGTAATGGCTAGCATGAGGTTTATGGTGAGTGTGAGGGTTAACGTTAGCATTAGGGTTAGGGTGAGGTTTAGGGTGAGGGTTAGGGTTAGATTTATGGTTAGGGTGAGGTGAGGGTGAGGGTGATTGTGAGGTTTATGGTTAGGGTGAGAGATAGGTTTAGGGTGAGGGTTAGGCTTTGGGTTAGGGTGCAGATGAGCGTGAGGTTGACAGTGAGGCTTAGGGTGAGGGTGAGTGTGAGTGTGGGGGTTATGCTTAGAGTTAGGTTTAGGGTTAGGGTTAGTGTGAGGGTGAAGCTGAGGGTTAGGGTTAAGAGTAGGGTTAGGTTTAAATTTAGGCTGAGGGTGAGCGTGACGGAGAGGGTAACGGTTAGGCTTAGGGTTAGGTTTGGTGTGAGGGTTAGGGTGAGGGTAAGGTTAAAGGTTAGGCTGAGGGTGAGGGTTAGGGTTAGGGTTAGGGTGAGGATTAGGGTTAGGGTGAGGTTAGAGTTAGGGTGAGGTTTATTGTTAGTGTGAGGGTTAGTGTTAGTGTTAGGTTGAGGGTAAAGGTTAGGTTGAGGGTTAGGGATAGGGTTAGGTTTAGGGTGAGGTTTCGGGTTAGGGTGAAGGTTAGGGTCAGGGTGAGTGTTAGGGTTAGCATTATGGTAGGGTGAGGGTTAGTGTGAGGGTTAGCGTAAGGTTAGTGTGAGGGTTAGGTTTAGGGTGAGGGTTAGGTTGAGGGTGAGAGTAATGTTAAGTGTGAGGGTTAGGGTTATGGTGAGGATTATGGTAAGCTTGTGGGTTAGGGTGAGGGTTAGGTTTAGGTTTACAGTAAGGGTGAGGTTTAGGGTGAGTGTTAGGTTTGGGGTTAGGGTTAGAGTGAGGGTGAGATTGAGGGTTGGGAATAGGGTGAGGGTTAGGTTTAGGGTGAGGGTTAGGATTAGGATTAGGTTTAGGGTGAGGGTGAGGGTTAGGGTTAGGGATAGGGTTAGGTTGAGGGTTAGGGTTAGGCTGAGGATTAGGGATAGTGTAATGGCTAGTTTTAGGGTTAGGGTTAGTGTTAGGGTGAGCGTAAATTTTAGGGTTAGGTTTAGGGTTACGGTGAGGTTGAGGGTTAGGTTAAGGGTGAGGGTTAGGGTTAGGGTGAGGGTGAAGGTGAGGGTTAGGATAAGGGTTAGGGTTAGGGTTATTTTTAGGTTTAGGGTTAGGTTTATGGTTATGTTGAGGGTGAGGGTGAGGGTGAGGGTTAGGGTTAGTGTGAGGTTTAGGGCTAGGGTTAGGTTTAGGGTTAGGGTTAGGATGAGGTTTAGGGTGAGGGGTAGGGTTAAGGTTAGGGTGACGGTTTGGGTTAGTGTGAAGGTTAGGGTTAGGGTTAGGATTAGGTTAGGTTGAGAGTTAGGTTTTAGATTAGGGTTAGGGTGAGAGTAAGGGTTAGGGTGAGGTTAAGGGTTAGATTAGGTTTAGGGTTAGGGTAAGGGTAAGGGTTAGGATGAGGGTTAGGGTTAGGGTCAGGTTTATGTTGAGGTTGAGGTTTAGGGTTAGTGTTAGTTTGAGGTGAAGGTTTAGGGTGAGGTTTAGGGTGAGGGTGAGTGTTAGGGTTACCATTAGGGTTAGGGTGTGGTTTAGTGTGAGTGTTTTGGTTAGTTTAGGGTGAGGTTTTTGGTTAGTGTGAGGGTTAGGGTGAGGGTAAGGTAAGGGTAAGGGTGAGGTGTTTGGTGAGGGTGAGGGTTACGGAAAGGGAGAGGGTTAGGGTTAGGGTGAGGGTTAGAGTTAGGGTTAGGAAAAGGGTTAGTGTGAGGGATAAGGTGAGGGTGAGGATTAGGTTTAGGGTTAGGTTTAGGTTGAGGATTTGGTTTAGGCTGAAGGTTAGGGTTAGTATGAGTGTTGGTGTCTGGTTTAGGCTTAGTATTAGGGTGAGGGTAAGGTTTAGGGTGAAGGTTAGGTTTAGGGTGAGGTTTAGGGTTAGGGTGAGGGTGAGGGTTAGGTTTAAGGTGAGGGTAAGTTTTAAGGTAAGGTCTAGGTTTAGGGTTATTGAGGGTTTTGTTGAGGTTTAGTATTAGGGTTAGTGTAAGGGTTAGGGTTAGGGTTAGTGTGAGCATTAGGTTGAGGGTTAGCTTGACGGTTAGGGTGTGTGAGGGTTAGGGTTAGGCTGAGGGTGAGGGTGAAGGTGAGAGTTAGGGTTAGGATTAGGGTTAGGGAGAGGTTTTGGGTTTGGTTTATGGTTAGGATGATGGTTAGGGTGAAGGGTAAATTTAGGTTTAGGGTGAGGTTAGATTTATTGTGAGGGTTAGCGTTAGGTTTAGGGTTAGGGTGAGGGTGAGGATATGGTTTAGGGTGCGGGTTAGGGTGAGGGTTAGGGTTAGGGATAGGGTTAGGTTTAGGGTGACTGTTAGCTTGAGGGTTTGGTTTAGGTTTAGGGTTAAGGTTTCGGATGAGGGTTCGGGCTCAGTTTAGGGTTAGGTTAAGGGTTTTGTGTTTGGGTTACTGTTAGGGTTAGGGTGAGGTTTATGGTTAGGGTGAGGGTTAGGGTTATGTTTAGGTTTATGGTGTGTTTAAGTGATAGCGTGAGGGTTAGAGTGAGTGTTACAGGTAATAGTAGTGTTTGGGTGAGGGTGAGGGAGAGGGTTAGGGTTTGGGTTAGCGTGAGGGTGAGGGTGAGGGTGATGGTTAGGGTTAGAGTTAGGGTGAGGGTTAGGTTTAGTGTGAGGTTTAGAGTGAGTATGAGGTTAAGTGTTAGGGTGAGGGTTAAGGTAAAGGTGAGGGTTCGGGTTAGGTTTAGTGTTAGGGTGAGGTTTAGGGTGAGGGTTAGGGTTAGGTTTAGGGTTAGGGTGACGAGGAGGTTTAGGGTTAGGGTTACGGTGAGTGCTAGGGTGCGGGTTAGGGTTAGGGTGAGGGTTAAGCTTAGGGTGAGGGTTAGGGATAGGGTTAGTTTGTGGGTGGTGTAAGGGTGAGGTTTAGGATGATGGTTAGGATTAAGATGAGGGCTAGGGTGAGGGTTAGGGTTAGCGTTAGGGTGAGGGTTAGGGTTAGGTTTAGGTTGATGTTTGGGGTGAGGGGTAGGGTTAGATTTAGGGTGAGGGTTAGGTTTAGTGAGAGCGTTATTGTTAGGCTTAGGGTGAGGGTGGCGGTAAGGTTTATGGTGAGGGTTATGATGGGGTTGATGGTTAGGGTTAGGATTAGGGGAGGGTTAGGGTAAGGCTGAGCATGAAGGTGAGAGTGCGGGTGAGGTTTACGGGTAGGGTTACATTTAGGGTGAGGGCTGTGGTGAGGGTGAGGGTTAGGGTGAAGTTTAGGGTGAGGGTGAGGGTGAGGGCCTTTGTTAGATAATGGTTAGAGTTAGGGTGAGGATTAGGTGAGGGTGAGGGTGAGGGTGAGCTTTAGGGATAGGGTGTGGGTGCGTGTTAGGTTTAGGGTGGGGGTTCAGGTGATGTTGAGTGTTAGGGTAAGGTTGAGATTTAGGGTTAGGTGAGGGTTAGGTTTAGGGTTAGGGTTAGAGTTAGGATGAGGGTTTGGGTGAGGGATACTGTTAAGGTTAGGGTGAACATTAGGGTTAATGTGAGGGTTAGGGTTAGGGTGAGGTTAATGTTAGAGTGACAGTTCGGGTGAGAGTTAGGGTTAGGGTTACTGTTAGGGTGAGGGTTAGGGTTAGCTTTAGAATTAAGTTGAGGGTGAGGGTGAGGGTTAGGGTTAGGCTTAGGGTTAAGGTGAGGGTGAGGGTGAGGATGAGGGTTAGCTTGAGGGTTAGGGTTAAGGTGAGGGTTAGGTTTACGATTAGGGTTATTGTTAGGATTAGGTTTAGGGTGAGGGTGAGGATGAGGGTGAGGGTGAGGGTGTGGAATAGGGTTAGGGTTAGGTTTAGGGTGAGCATGAGGGTTAGGGTTAGGGTGAGGGGTTGGGTTAAGCTTAGGGTGAGGGTTAGGGTTAGTGTGAAGGTTAAGGTTAGGGTTAGGGTGAGGTTTAGGTTGAGGGTTAGGGTTTGGATTAGGGTTAGGATGAGGGTGAGGGTTAGGGTGAGGTTTATGGTTAGTTTAGGGTTGGGTTTATGGTGAGGGTTAGGGTGAGGGTAAGGATTAGGTTGAGGGTTAGGGTTAGGGTGAGGTTTAGGGTGAGATTGTGGGTTAGGGTTAGGGTTAGAGTGAGGTTCAGGTTTAGGGTGAGGGTTAGAGTGAGGGTGAGTGTTGGGGTTAGCATTAGGGTTAGGGTGAGGTTTAGTGTGAGTGTTTTGATTAGGTTAGGTTGAGGTTTTGGCTTAGGGTGAGGGTTAGTGTGAGGGTAAGGTAAGGGTAAGGGTGAAGTTTTTGGTGAGGGTGAGGGTTACGGAAAGTGTGAGGGTTAGGGTTAGGGTTAGGGTTAGGGACAGGAAAAGGGTTAGTGTGAGGGATAAGATGAGGGTGAGGATTTGGGTTAGGGTTAGGTTTAGGTTGAGGGTTAGGTTTAGGCTGAGGTTTAGGATTAGTGTGAGGGTTTGTGTTAGGATTAGGCTTAGTGTTAGGGTGAAGGTTAGGGTTAGGGTGAGTGTTAGGGTTAGGGTGAGGGTAAGGGTTAGGGTTAGGACTAGATTTAGGGTTATTGAGGATTTTGGTGATGTTTAGGGTTAGGGTTAGTGTAAGGGTTATGGTTTGGTTTAGTGTCGAGTATTAGGTTGAGGGTTAGCGTGATGGTTAGGGTTAGTGTGAGGGTATGGGTTAGGCTGAGGGTGAGGGTGAGGTTGAGAGTGTTAGGGTTAGGGTGAGTTATGATGAGGGTGAGGGTTAGGGTTAGGATTAGTGTGAGGGATAGGTTTTGAGTTAGATTTAGGGTTAGGATGAGGGTTAGGGTGAGGGGTAAGGTTAGGTTTAGGGTGAGGGTTAGAGTTATTGTAAGCGTCAGCGTTAGGGTTAGGGTTAGGGTGAGGGTGAGTATAAGGTTTAGGGTGAGGGTTAGGGTGAGGGTTAGGGTTTGGGATAGGGTTAGGGATAGGGTGACACTTAGCTTGAGGGTTAGGTTTAGGGTTAGGTTTAAGGTTTCGGGTGAGGTTTAGGGTTCAAGTTAGGGTTAGGGTTTCGTGTTTGGGTTAGGGTTAAGTTTAGGGTGAGATTTAGGGTGAGTGTGAGGGTGAGGGTTAGCTTTAGGTTTATGGTGTGGGTAAGTGATAGCGTGAGGGTTAGGGTGAGTGTTAGAGTTAGCAGCAGGGTTAGAGTGAAGGTTAGGGTGAGGGTTAGGGTTAGGGATAAGGTGAGCTTGAGAGTGATTGTTAGGGTTAGGGTTAGGGTGAGTTTTAGGGTTAAGGTGAGGGTTAGGGATAGGGTTAGCATGAGGGTGAGGGTGAGGGTGACGGTTAGGGTTAGAGTTTGGGTGAGGTTTAGGTTTAGTGTGAGGTTTATGGTGAGGATGAGGTTAAGGGTTAGGGTGAGGGTTAAGGTAAGGGTTAGGGTTAGGGTTAAGGTTAGTGTTAGGGTGAGGGTTAGGGTTAGGGTTAAGGTTAGGGTTTGGGTGAGGGGGAGGGTTAGGGTTCGGTTTAAGGTGAGGGCTAGTGTGCGGGTTAGGGTTAGGGTTAGGGTGAGTGTTATGGTTAGGGTTAGTTTGAGGGTGGTGTGAGGGTGAAGTTTAAGATGAGGGTTAGGATTAGGGTGAGGGCTAGGGTGAGGGTGAGGATTTGCGTTAGGGTGAGGGTTAGGTTTAAGTTTAGGTTGAGTTTTGGGGTGAGGGGTAGGGTTAGGTTTAGGGTGAGGGTTAGGTTTAGTGTGAGGGTTAAGGTTAGGGATATTGTGAGGGTGAGGGTAAGGGTTATGGTGAGTGTTATGATCAGGTTGAGGGTTAAGGTTAGGATTAGTGGTAGGGTAAGGTAAGGCTGAGCATGAGGGTGAGGGTGCGGGTGAGGTTTAGAGTAAGGGTTACGTTTAGGGTGAGGGCTAGGGTGAGGGTGAGGGTTAGGGTGAAGTTTAGGGTGAGGGTGAGGGTGAGGGTCTTTGTTAGATAATGGTTAAGGTTAGGGTGAGGATTAGGTGAGGGTTAGGGTTAGGGTGAGCTTGAGGATTAGGGTGTGGGTGAGTGTTAGGTTTAGTGTGAGGGTTCGGGTGATGGTAAAGGTTAGGGTAACGTTGAAAATTAGGGTTAGGTTTAGATGAGGGTTAGGTTTAGGGTTAGGATTAGAGTTAGGGTGAGGGTTCGGGTGAGGTGTACTGTTAAGGTTAGGGTAAGCATTAGGGTTAATTTGAGGGGTAGGGATAGGGTGAGGATAAAGTTCGGGTGACGGTTAGGGTGAGGGTGAGGGTTAGGGTTACTGTTAGGGTGAGGGTTAGAGTTAGCTTTAGTGTTAAGGTGAGGGTGAGGGTTTGGGTTAGTGTTAGGCTTAGGGTTAAGGTGAGGGTGATGGGTTAGGTTTAGGGTTAGGGTTAGGGTTATTGTTAGGGTTAGATTTAGGGTGAGGGTGAGGATGAGGGTGAGGGTGAGGGTGTGGGTTAGGGTTAGGGATAGGTTTAGGGTGAGGGTGAGGGTTAGGGTTAGGGTTAATGTTAGGCTTAGGGTGATTGTTACGGTTAGTGTGAGGCTTAGTGTTAGGGTTAGGGTTGGTGTTAGGGTGAGGGAAAGAGTTAGGGTGAGGATTAGGGTTAGGGTGAGGGTTAGGAATAAGTTGAGGGTTAGGATTAGGGTTCTGGTTAAGGTGAGGGTGAGGGTGATGCTTAGGGTTAGGGTTAGGTTGAGGGATAGGGTGAGGGTTAGGTTTAGGGTGAGGGTTAGGGTTAGGGTGAGAGTTAGCCTTAGTGTTAATTTGAGGGTGGGGTGAGGGTCAGCTTTAGGGTGTGGGTTAGGGTTAGGGTGATGGCTAGATTAGTGTGATGATTAGGGTTAGGGTGAGAGTTAGGGTTAGGTTTAGGGTGAGGGATACGGTGAGGTTTAGGTTTAGGTTTAGAGTGAGGGTTAGGTTTAGTGTGAGGGTTACGATTAGGGTTAGGGTGAGGGTGAGGTTTAGGGTTAAGGGTGAGGGATAGGGTAATGCTGAGGGTTATGTTTAGGATTAGCTTTAGAGTTAGGTTTAGGCTGAAGGTGAGAGTGAGGGTGAGTGTGAGGTTTAGGATTAGGGTGATGTTTAGGGTGAGGAGAAGTGTGAGGGTGAGTTTTAGTGTAAAGATGAGGGCGAGGTTGAGGGTGAGGGTCTCGGTTAGGTAGAGGTTAGGGTTAGGGTGAGGATTAGGTGAGAGTTAGGGTGAGGGTGAGGGTTAGGGTTAGGGTTAGAGAGAGGGTTATGTTAGGGGTTAAGGTTAGAATTAGGGTGAGGGTTAGGGTGAGGGTGAGGGTTAGGGTTAGGGTTAGAGAGAGGGTTAGGTTAGGGGTTAAGGTTAGAATTAGGGTGAGGGTTAGGGTGAAGGGTAGGGTTAGGGTTAGGGTGAGCATAAAGGTTAATGTGAGGGTTAGGGTGAGGGTGAGGATAAAGTAAGGGTGAGGGTTAGGGTTACTGTTAGGGTGAGTTTTAGGGTTAGGATTTGTGTTAAGGTGAGTGTAAGGGTGAGGGTTAGGGTTAGGCTTAGGGTTAAGATGAGGGTGAGGGTGAGGCCGAGGGTTAGCGTGAGGTTTAGGGTTAGGGTGAGGGTTAGGTTTACGGTTAGGGTTTGGGTTATTCTTAGGGTTAAGGTTAGGGTGAGGGTGAGGATAAGGTTTAGTGTGATGTTTAGGGTGAGTGTGATGGTTAGGGTGAGGGTGAGGGTGAGGTTTTGGTTGAGTGTTTGGGTTAGGTTTAGGGTGAGAGTGAGTGTGAGGGCTAGGGTTAGGGTTAATATCAGTCTTAGGATTAGGCTGAGGGTGAGGGTGAGTGTGAGAGTTAGGGTTAGGGTTAGTGTGAGGCTTAGGCTTAGGGTGAGGGTGAGGGTGAGGGATAGGGTCATGGTTAGGGTGGGGGTGAGGTTGAGGCTTAGGGTGAGGGTGAGGGTGAGTGTTAGGGTGCGGGTAAGTTTTAGGGTTAGATTTATGGTTCGGGTGAGGGTTAGGATGATGGTTATGATGAGGGGCAGGTTTAGGGCTATGGTGAGGTTCAGGGTTAGTTTGAGGGTGACCGTTACGGTTGGGTTTAGGGTGAAGGTTAAGGTGAAGGTTAGGGATAGGTTTATGGTCAGGCTGAGGGTTAGGGTGAGGGTAAGTTTTAGGGTGAGGGTTAGGGTGAGTGTGAGGGTTAGGTTTAGGGAGAGATTTAGGTTTATGGAGAGGATTAGGGTTCCGTTTAGGGTGAAGGTGAGGGTGATGGTGTGGGTTAAGGTAAGGATTAAGTTTAGGGTTAGAGTTAGGGTTATTGTTAGGGTTAGGGTTAGGGTTACGGTTAAGGTGAGGTTGCGGGTGAGGTGAGGTTTAGCGTTAGGGTTAGCGTTAGGGTGAGGGTTTTGGTGAAGGTAAGTGTTGGGGTGAGGGTTAGGGTTAGGGTGAGGTTGAGGGTGAGGTTGAGAGTTACTGTTAGGGTTAGGGTTAGGGTGAGGTTTAGGGTGAGGTTGAGGTTTAGTGTTATGGTTAGTGTTAGGGTGAGATTAAGGGTTAGGTTGAGGGTTAGGGTGAGTGTTAGGGTTAAGTTAGGGTGACGGTTAGGGTTAGGGTGAGGTTTAGGGTTAGTGAAGGTTAGTGTTAAGGTTAGGCTTAGTGTTAGGTTGAGGGTAATGTTTAGATTGAGGTTTAGGTTGAGGGTTTGGGTTAGGGTTAGGGTGAGTGTGAGGGTCAGTGAGAGGGTTAGGATTAAGTTTAGGGTTAGGTTTAGGTTGAGGGTGAATGTGAGGTTTAGGGTTAGGTGATGGTTAGGCTTAGGTTTAAGCTGAGGGTGAGGGTGAGTGTGAGGGTTAGGGTTATGTTGAGTGTGAGCATTAGGGTTAGGTTTAGGGTGAGGGTGAGGTTGAGGGTTAGGGTGAGGGTTAGGGTTTGATTTAGGGTGAGGGTTAAATGAGGGTGAGGGTTAGGGTTAGGGTGAGGGTTAGGGTTAGGTTGAGGGTGAGGAATAGCGTTAGGGTGAGGGTTAGGGTTAGGGTGATGTTTAGGGTGAGTGTGAGGGTTGGTTTGAGGGTTTGCGTTAGATTTAGGGTGAGGTTGAGGGTGAGGGTGAGGCTTAGATTTAGGGTTAGTGTGAGGTTGACTGTGAGGGTTAGGTTTAAGGTTAGGCTTTAGCCTGAGGGTTAGGCTCAGGGTGAGAGTGAGGGTGATGGTTAGGGTTACGGTGAGGTTTAGGGTTAGGGTTCGGGTGAGGGTTAGGGATAGTTTGAGGGTTAGGGTTCGGGTGAGGGTTAGGGTTACTGTGAAGTTTCATGTTAGGTTTAGGCTTAGTGTTAGCTTGAGGGTAAGGGTTAGGTTGAGGGTCAGCTTTAGGGTGAGGTTTAGGGTTAGTATGAGGGTTAGGGCTTGGGTGAGGTTAAGGGTGATGGTTAGGTTTAGGGTGATGGTTAGGGTGAGGGTGAGGGTTAGGGTGAGGGTTCAGTTGAGGGTTTGGTTAGGTTTATGGTGAGGTTGACACTTAGGGTTAGGTTTAGGGTGAGGGTGAATGTGAGGTTTAGGGATAGGGTTAGGGTTAGGTTTAGGGTTAGGCTGAGGGTGACTATGAGCTTGAGATTTAGTGTTATGGTGAGCATTAGGGTTGGGGTTAGGGTGAGGTTATTGTTCGGGTGAGTGTTAGGGTTTGGGTGAGGGTTAGCGTTACGTTTAGGGTTAGGGTTAGGTTGGAGGTTAGGGTTAGGGTGAGGGTTAGCGTTAGTGGTAGGGTTAGGTTGAACGTGAGGGTGAGGGTTAGGGTTAGGATTAGGTTTAAGGTGAGCCTGAGGGTGAGGGTGAGGGTTAGTGTTAGGGTGAGGGTTAGGCTAAGGGTTAGGGTGAGAGTTATGTTTAGGGTGATGTTTAGGTTGAGGGTTTGGTTTAGGGTTAGGGTGAGTGTGAGAGTGAGTGAGAGGGTTAGGATTAGTGTTAGGGTTAAGTTTAGGGTCAGGGTGAGTGTGAGGGTTAGGGTTCCGGTTATTGTTAGGCTTAGTTTTAAGCTGACTGTGAGGGTGAGAGTGAGGGTTAGGGTTATGTTTAGGGTGAGGGTGAGGTTTAGGGTTAGGGTGAGATTTAGGGTTTGGGTTAGGGTGAGGGTTAGATGAGGGTGAGGGTTAGGGTTAGCGTGAGGGTTAGGGTAAGGGTGAGGGTGAGTATTAGCTTTATGGTGAGGGTTAGGGTTCTGGTGCGGATTAGGGTGAGGGTTAGGGTATGGGTGATGTTTAGGGTGAGTTTGAGGGTTGGTTTGCGGTTTTGCGTTAGGTTTAGGGTGAGGTTGAGGGTGAGGGTGAGGCTTAGACTTAGGGTTAGGGTGAGGGTGAGTGTGAGGATTAGGGTAAGGGTTAGTCTTAGGCTTTGGGTTAAGCTGAGGGTGGGAGTGAGTGTGAGGTTAGGGTTAGGGTGAGGGTTAGGGTTAGGATTAGGGATAGGGTGATGTTTAGGGTGACGGTTATTGTGAGATTAAGTTTTAGGGTTACACTTAGTGTTAGGGTGAGTGTAATGGTTAGGTTGAGGCTTAGCATTAGGGTGAGTGTTAGGGTTAACGTGAGGGTTAGGTTTTCGGTAAGGGTGAGGTTGAGGGTGATGGTGAGGCTTAGGTTTAGGGTGAGTGTGAGGGTTAGTGTGAGTGTTAGGGTTAGGTTTAGGCTTAGTCTGAGGGTTAGGCTGAGTGTGATGGTGAGGGTGTGGGTGAGGATTAGAGTTAGGGTGAGTTTTAGGGGTAAGGTTAGCGTGAGCGTTTGGGTTAGGCTTAAGTTTAGGATGAGGGTTAGATGGGGGGTACAGTTATGGTTAGTGTGAGCGTTAGGGTTAGCGTTAGGGTTAGGGATAGGTTTAGGGTTAGGGTGAGGTTTAGGATGAGGTGTAGGGTTACGGTAAGGGTTAGGGTTAGTGTTAGAATGAGGGTTAGGGAGAAGGTTAGGATTTGGGTTAGGGTGAGGTTTCAGTTTAGGGTTCGGGTTAGGGTTATGGTGAGGGTGGGGGTGAGGGTGAGAGTGAAGGTTAGGGTTAGAGTTAGGATGAGGGTGAGGATTAGGGTTAGGGTTAGGCTGAGGATATGGCTGAGGGTGTGGGTGAGGATTAGGGTTAGGTTGAGTGTTAGGGTTAGTGTTAACGTAAGGGTTTGGGTTAGGGTTAAGTTTAGGATGAGATTTAGTTTGAGGCGTATGGTTACAGTTAGATTGAGCATTAGGGTTTGCGTTAGGGTTAGGGATAGGGTTAGGGTTAGGGTGAGGTTTAGGATGAGGGTTAGTGTGAGGGTAAGGGATAGGGTCAGTGTGAGGATTAGGGTTAGGGTTAGATTCATGCTGAGAGTAAGGGTTAGCGTGAGGTTTAGCGTGAGTTTGAGAGTTAGAGTTACATTAGGGTTAGGGTAGGTTTAGCTTGAGGGTTAGGATTAGGTTTAGGGTTAGGGTGAGGTGAGCGTGAGGGTGATTGTGAGGTTTATTGTTAGAGTGAGGGATAGGTTTAGGGTGAGGGTTAGGTTTAGGGTGAAGGTGAGCGTGAGGGTGACAGTGAGGCTTAGGGTGAGGGTGAGGGTGAGGCTGATGGTTAGGGTTAGGATTAAGTTGAGGGTTAGAGTTAGTGTGAGGGTTAGGGTGAGGGTAAAGTTAAAGGTTAGGGTGAGGGTTAGGGTTAGGGTTAGGGTGAGGTTTAGGGTTAGGGTGAGGGTGAGGGTTAGGGTGAGGGTAAGGGTGAGTGTTAGGGTGAGGGTTAGGGTTAGGGTGAGGGGTAGGGTTAGGATTAGGGTTATGGTGAATACTAGCTTGTCAGTGAGGTTAGGGTTAGGGTGAAAGTGAGGGTTAGGTTTAGGGTTAAGTTGAGGGTTTGGGTGAGGTATAGGTTTAGGAGTAGTGTTAGGTTTAGAGGTAGGCTGAGGGTGAGGGTGATGGTGAGGGTGACTGATAGGGTTAGGATTAGGGTGAGGGTTAGGGTGAGGATGAGGGTGAGAGTTAGAGTGAGGGTGAGGGTGAGGGAGAGTATGAGGGTTAGGGTTTGGGTGAGGGTTAGGTTTGGGTGAGTGTTAGGATGATGGTGAGGGTGAGGGTTAGGGTTGGGTTTAGGGTCAGAGTGAGGGTTAGGGTGAGGGGTATGGTTAGGGTTAGGGTGAGGGTTAGGGTTAGTGTGAGGGTTAGGGTTAGGGTTAGATTCATGCTGAGAGTAAGGGTTAGCGTGAGGTTTAGCGTGAGTTTGAGAGTTAGAGTTACATTAGGGTTAGGGTAGGTTTAGCTTGAGGGTTAGGATTAGGTTTAGGGTTAGGGTGAGGTGAGCGTGAGGGTGATTGTGAGGTTTATTGTTAGAGTGAGGGATAGGTTTAGGGTGAGGGTTAGGTTTAGGGTGAGGGTGAGCGTGAGGGTGACAGTGAGGCTTAGGGTGAGGGTGAGGGTGAAGCTGATGGTTAGGGTTAGGATTAAGTTGAGGGTTAGAGTTAGTGTGAGGGTTAGGGTGAGGGTAAAGTTAAAGGTTAGGGTGAGGGTTAGGGTTAGGGTTAGGGTGAGGTTTAGGGTTAGGGTGAGGGTGAGGGTTAGGGTGAGGGTAAGGGTGAGTGTTAGGGTGAGGGTTAGGGTTAGGGTGAGGGGTAGGGTTAGGATTAGGGTTATGGTGAATACTAGCTTGTCAGTGAGGTTAGGGTTAGGGTGAAAGTGAGGGTTAGGTTTAGGGTTAAGTTGAGGGTTTGGGTGAGGTATAGGTTTAGGAGTAGTGTTAGGTTTAGAGGTAGGCTGAGGGTGAGGGTGATGGTGAGGGTGACTGATAGGGTTAGGATTAGGGTGAGGGTTAGGGTGAGGATGAGGGTGAGAGTTAGAGTGAGGGTGAGGGTGAGGGAGAGTATGAGGGTTAGGGTTTGGGTGAGGGTTAGGTTTGGGTGAGTGTTAGGATGATGGTGAGGGTGAGGGTTAGGGTTGGGTTTAGGGTCAGAGTGAGGGTTAGGGTGAGGGGTATGGTTAGGGTTAGGGTGAGGGTTAGGGTTAGTGTGAGGGTTAGGGTTAGGGTGAGGTTTACGGTTACTGTGAGGGTTCATGTTAGGTTTAGGCTTAGTGTTAGGGTGAGAGTAAGGGTTAGGTTGAGGGTTAGGATTATGGTGAGGTTTAAGGTTAGTATGAGGGTTAGGGCTAGGGTGAGGGTAATGGTGAGGGTTAGGGTTAGGGTGATGTTTATGGTGAGGGTGAGGGTTAGGGTGAGGGTGAGGGTGAGGGTTCAGTTGTGGGTTTGGGTTAGGGTTAGGGTGAGGGTGAGGGTGAGGGTGAGACTTAGGGTTAGGTTTAGGATGACAGTGAATGTGAGGATTAAGGATAGGGTTATGCTTAGGTTTAGGGTTAGGCTGAGGGTGACTGTGAGCGTGAGGGTTAGGGTTAGGGTGAGGTTTAGGGTTAGGGTGAGGGTTTGGTTGAGGGTGAAGGTGAGGGTTAGGGTTAGGATTGCGTTTAGAGTGAGCCTGTGGGTGAGGCTGAGGGTGAGGGTTAGGGTTAGGGTGAGGGTTAGGGTGAGGGTTAGGTTTAGGGTGATGTTTAGGTTGACGTTTTGGGTTAGGGTTAGG
This sequence comes from Dipodomys merriami, assembly GCF_024711535.1. Taxonomy (NCBI): domain Eukaryota; kingdom Metazoa; phylum Chordata; class Mammalia; order Rodentia; family Heteromyidae; genus Dipodomys; species Dipodomys merriami. The sequence goes on along the minus strand of NW_027203110.1, from coordinate 19,948 downwards.
GTGAGTGTGAGGGTCAGTGAGAGGGTTAGGATTAGGGTTAGGGTTAGGTTTAGGGTGAGGGTGAGTGTAAGGTTTAGGGTTAGGATGATTGTTAGGCTTAGGTTTAAGCTGAGGGTGAGGGTGAGTGTGAGGGTCAGGGTTATGTTGAGTGTCAGCATTAGGGTTAGGTTTAGGGTGAGGGTGAGGTTGAGGGTTAGGGTGAGGGTTAGGGTTTGATTTAGGGTGAGGGTTAAATGAGGGTGAGGGTTAGGGTTAGGGTGAGGGTTAGGGTTAGGTTGAGGGTGAGGAATAGCGTTAGGGTGAGGTTTAGGTTTAGGGTGATGTTTAGGGTGAGTGTGATGGTTCGTTTGAGGGTTTGCATTAGGTTTAGGGTGAAGTTGAGGGTGAGTTAGAGGATTAGAGTTAGGGTTAGGGTGAGGTTGACTGTGAGGGTTAGGGTTAGGGTTAGGCTTTAGGCTGAGTGTTAGGCTCAGGGTGAGAGTGAGGGTGATGGTTAGGGTTAGGGTGAGGTTTAGTGTTAGGGTTAGGGTGAGGGTTAAATATAGTGTGAGGGTTAGGGTTGAGGTGAGGGTTAGGGTAACTGTGAGGGTTCATGTTAGGTTTAGGCTCTGTGTTAGGGTGAGGGTAAGGGTTAGGTTGAGGGTCAGGTTTAGGGTGAGGTTTAGGGTTAGTATGAGGGTTAGGGCTTGGGTGAGGTTAAGGGTGATGGTTAGGGTTAGGGTGATGTTTAGGGTGAGGGTGAGGGTGAGGGTTCAGTTGAGGGTTTGGGTTAGGTTTAGGGTGAGGTTGAGACTTAGGGTTAGGTTTAGGGTGAGGGTGAGGGTGAGGCTTAGGGATAGGATTAGTGTTAGGTTTAAGGTTAGGCTGAGGGTGACTATGAGCTTGAGGTTTAGGGTTATGGTGAGCATTAGGGTTGGGGTTAGGGTGAGGGTAAGTGTTGGGGTGAGTGTTAGGGTTTGGGTGAGGGTTAGCGTTAGGTTTAGGGTTAGGGTTAGGTTGGAGGTTAGGGTTAGGGTGAGGTTTAGCGTTAGGGGAAGGGTTAGGTTGAGGGTGAGGGTTAGGGTTAGGATTAGGTTTAAGGTGAGCCTGAGGGTGAGGGTGAGGGTTAGGGTTAGGGTGAGGGTTAGGCTAAGGGTTAGGGTGAGGGTTAGGTTTAGGGTGATGTTTAGGTTGAGGGTTTGGGTTAGGGTTAGTGTGAGTGTGAGAGTGAGTAAGAGGGTTAGGATTAGTGTTAGGGTTAGGTTTAGGTGAGGGTGAGTGTGAGGGTTAGGGTTTGGGTTATTGTTAGGCTTAGGTTTAAGCTGAGGGTGAGGGTGAGAGTGAGGGTTAGGGATATGTTGAGTGTGAGCTTTAGCGTTAGTTTTAGGGTGAGGGTGATGTTTAGGGTTAAGGTGAGGGTTAGGGTTTGGGTTAGGGTGAGGGTTAGATGGGGGTGAGTGTTAGCGTTATGGGGAGGGTTAGGGTTCTGGTGCGGATTAGGGTGACGTTTAGGTTGAAGGTGATGTTTAGGGTGAGTGTGAGGGTTGGCTTGAGGTTTTGTGTTAAGTTTAGGGTGAGGTTGAGGGTGAGCGTGAGGCTTAGAGTTAGGGTTAGGCTGAGGGTGAGTGTGGGGATGAGGATTAGCTTTTGAGTGATGGCTAGGGTTATGGTTTGGTTGAAGTTTGGGATGAGGATTAGGGTTAGGATTAGGATTGGGGTGAGGGCTAGGATGAGGGTGAGGGTTAGGGTTAGGGTGAGTGTGAAGTTTCGGTTGAGTGTTTGGGTTAGGTTTAGGTTGAGGGTGAGGGTGAGTGAGAGGGTTAAGTTTAGGGTTAGGATTAGGGTTAGGGTGAGGGTGAGTGTGAGGTTTAGGGTTCGGTTTATTGTTAGCCTTAGGTTTAAGCTGAGGGTGAGGGTGAGTGTGAGGTTTAGGGTTATGTTGAATGTGAGCATTAGGGTTAGGTTTGGGGTGAGGTTGTGGTTGAGTGTTAGGGTGAGGGTTAGGGTGAGGGTTAGGGTGAGGGTTAGATGAGGGTGAGGGTTAGGGCTAGGGTGAGGGTGAGGGTTAGCGTTAGGGTGAGGGTTAGGGATAGTGTGAGGGTTAGGGTTAGGGTGAGGTTTAGGGTTACTGTGTGGGTTCATGTTAGGTTTAGCCTTAGTGTTAGGGTGAGGGTAAGGGTTAGGTTGAGGGTCAGGTTTAGGGTTAGGTTTAGGGTTAGTATTAGGGTTAGGGCTTGGGTGAGGGTGAGGTTGAGGGTTCAGTTGAGGGTTTGGGTTGGGGTTAGGGTTAGGTTTAGGGTGAGGTTAAGTGTGAGGTTTAGGGATACTGTTAGGCTTAGGTTTAGGGTTAGGCTGAGGGTGACTATGAGTTTGAGGGTTAGGGTTATGGTGAGCATTAGGGTTGGGGTTAGGGTGAGGGTAAGTTTTGGGGTGAGTGTTAGGGTTTGGGTGAGGGTTAGCATTAGGTTTAGAGTTAGGGTTAGGTTGGATGTTAGGGTTATGGTGAGCGTTAGCGTTAGGGGTAGGGCTAGGTTGAGGGTGAGGGTGAGAGTTAGGGTTAGGATTAGGTTTAAGGTGAGCCTGAGGGTGAGGGTGAGGGTTAGGGTTAGGGTGAGGGTTAGGCTAAGGATTAGGGTGAGGTTTAGGTTTAAGGTGATGTTTAGGTTTAGGGTTAGGTTTAGGGTTAGGGTGCGTGTGAAGGTGAGTGAGAGGGTTAGGATTAGTGTTAGGGTTAGGTTTAGGGTGAGGGTGAGTGTGAGGGTTAGGTTTCAGGTTATTGTTAGGCTTAGGTTTAAGCTGAGGGTTAGGGTGATTGTGAGGGTTTGGGTTATGTTGAGTGTGAGCATTAGGGTTAGGTTTAGGATGAGGGTGAGGGTGAGTTTGAGGGTTAGGGTGAGGGTTAGGGTTTGGGTTAGGTGAGGGTTAAATGAGGGTGAGGGTTAGGGATAGGGTGAGGGTGAGGATTAGCGTTAGGGTGAGGGTTAGGGTTCTCGTGCGGATTAGGGTGAGGGTTAGGGTGAGGGTGATATTTAGGGTGAGGGTGAGGGTTGGTTTGAGGATTTGCATTTGGTTTAGTGTGAGGTTGAGCGGGAGGGTGAGGCTTAGAATTAGGGTTAGTGTGAGGGTGACTGTGAGGGTTAGGGTTAGGGTTAGGCTTTAGGCTGAGGGTTAGGCTGAGGGTGAGGGTGAGTGTGATGGTTAGGGTTAGGGTGAGGGTTAGGGTTAGGGTTCATTTGAGGGTTAGGTATAGTGTGAGTGTTGGGGTTAGGGTGAGTTTTAGGATTACTGTGAGGGTTCATGTTAGGTTTAGGCTTAGTGTTAGGGTGAGGGTAAGGATTAGGTTGAGGGTCATGTTTAGGGTGAGGTTTAGGGTTAGTATGAGGTTTAGGGATAAGGTGAGGGTAAGGGTGACGGTTAGGGTAAGGGAGATGTTTAGAGTGAGGGTGAGGGTTATGGTGAGGGTGAGGGTGAGGGTTCAGTTGAGGGTTTGAGTTAGGGTTAGGGTGAGGTTGAGACTTAGTGTTAGGTTTAGGGTGAGGGTGAGTGTGAGGTTTAGGGATAGGGTTAGGCTTAGGTTTAGGGTTAGGCTGAGGGTGACTCTGAGCGTGAGGATTAGGGTTAGAGTGAGGGTTAGGTTTAGGGTGAGGGTTAGCATTAGGGTTAGGGTTATCGTTAGGTTGGAGGTTAGGTTTAGGGTGAGGGTTAGCGTTAGGGGTAGGGTTAGGTTGAGGGTGAGGGTGACGGCTAGGGTTAGGATTAAGTTTAGGTTGAGCCTGTGGGGGAGGGAGAGGGTGAGGGTTAAGATTATGGTGAGGGTTAGGCTAAGGGTTAGGGTGAGGGTTAGTTTTAGGGTGATGTTTTGGTTGAGGGTTTGGGTTAGGGTTAGGGTGAGTGTGAGGGTGAGTAAGAGGGTTAGGATTAGTGTTAGGGTTAGGTTTATGGTGAGGGTGAGTGTGAGGGTTAGGGTTCGCGTTATTGTTAGGCTTAGGTTTAAGCTGAGGGTGAGTGTGAGTGTGAGGGTTAGTGTTATGTTGAGTGTGAGCATTAGTGTTAGGTTTATGGTGAGGGAGTGTTTGAGGGTTAGGGTGAGGGTTAGGGTTTGGTTTAGGGTGAGGGTTAGATGAGGGTCAGGGTTAGGGTTAGGGTGAGGGTTAGATGAGGGTGTGGGTTAGGGTTAGGGTGAGGGTTAGATGAGGGTGAGGGTTAGGTTGAGGGTGAGGATTAGCGTTAGGGTGAGGGTTAGGGTTTTGGTGTGGATTAGGCTGAGGGTTAATGTTAGGGTTATGTTTAGGGTGAGGGTGAGCGTTGATTTGACGGTTTGCGTTAGGTTTAGGGTGAGGTTGAGAGTGAGTGTGAGGCTTAGATTTAGGGTTAGTTTTAAGGTGACTCTGATGGTTAGTGTTAGGTTTAGGCTTTAGGATGAGGGTTAGCCTGAGGGTGAGGGTGAGGGTTAGGGTTAGGGTAAGGGTTAATGAAAGGGTGATATTTAGGGTGAGGGTTAGTGTGAGAGTTAGTGTTTGGGTTAGGCTTAGTGGTAGAGTGAGTGTAAGTGTTAGGTTGAGGGTTAGGGTTAGGGATAGGGTGAGGGTTGGATGAGGATTAGGGTGAGGGTAAGGTTTAGGGTGAGGGTTATGGTGAGTGTGAGGGTTAGGGTGAGGGTGAGGGTGAGAGTGAGGGTGATGGTACAGTTGAGGGTTTGGGTTAGGGTTAGGGTTAGGTTGAGGGTGAGGGTGAGACTTAGGGTTAGGTTTAGGGTGATGGTGAGTGTGAGGTTTAGGGATAGGTTTAGGCTTAGGTTTACGGTTAGGCTGAGGGTGACTGTGAGCGTGAGGGTTGGGGTTAGGGTGAGGGTTAGGTTTAGGGTGAGGGTTAGCATTAGGGTTAGTGTTAGCGTTAGGTTGGAGGTTAGGTTTAGGGTGAGGGTTAGCGTTAGGGGTAGGGTAAGGTTGAGCGTGAGGTTGAGGGCTAGGGTTAGGATTAGGTTTAGGTTGAGCCTGTCGGTGAGGGTGAGGGTGAGGGATAATGTTTTGGTGAGGGTTAGGTTAAGGGATATGGTGAGGGATAAGTTTAGGGTGATGTTTAGGTTTAGAGTTGGGGTTAGGCTTAGGGTGAGTGTGAGGGTGAGTGAGAGGGTTAGTATTAGGGTTAGTGTTAGGTTTAGGGTTAGGGTGAGTGTGAGGGTTAGGGTTCCGGTTATTGTTAGGCTTAAGTTTTAAGCTGAGGGTGAGAGAGTGAGTTTGAGGGTTAGTGTTATGTTGAGTGTGAGCATGAGGGTTAGGTTTAGGGTGAGGGTGAGGTTGAGGGTTAGGGTGAGGGTTAGGGTTTGGGTTAGGGTGAGGGTTAGATGAGTGTGAGGGTTAGGGTTAGGGTGAGGGTTAGGGTTAGGGTGAGGGTGAGGATTAGCGTTAGGGTGAGGGTTAGGGTTTTGGTGCGGAGTAGGGTGAGGGTTAATGTTAGGGTGATGTTTAGGGTGAGGGTGAGGGTAGGTTTGAGGGTTTGTTTTAGGTTTAGGGTGAGGTTGAGGGTGAGGGTGAGGCTTAGATTTAGGGTTAGGGTGAGGGTGACTCTGAGGGTTAGGGTTAGGGTTAGGCTTTAGGCTGAGGGTTAGGCTGAGGGTGAGGGTGAGGGTGATGGTGAGGGTTAGGGTGAGGGTTAGGGTTAGGGTGAGGGTGAGGATTAGCGTTAGGGTGAGGTTTAGGGTTAGGGTGAGGTTTAGGGTTACTGTGAGGGTTCATGTTAGGTTTCGGCTAAGTGTTAGGGTGAGGGTAAGGGTTAGGTTGAGGGTCAGGTTTAGGGTGAGGTTTAGGGTTAGTATGAGGGTTAGGGCTAAGTTGAGGGTAAGGGTGAGGGTTAGGGTTAGGGTAATGTTTAGGGTGAGGGTGAGGGTGAGGGTGAGTTTTCAGTTGAGGGTTTGGGTTAGGGTTAGGGTGAGGTTGAGACTTAGTGTTAGGTTTATGGTGAGGGTGAGTGTGAGGTTTAGGGATAGGTTTAGGCTTAGTTTTAGGGTTAGGCTGAGGGTGACTGTGAGCTTGAGGGTTAGTATTATGGTGAGCATTAGGGTTGGGGTTAGGGTGATGGTAAATGTTGGGGTGAGTGTTAAGGTTTGGGTGAGGGGTAGCGTTAGGTTTAGGGTTAGGGTTAGATTGGAGGTTAGGTTAGGGTGAGGGTTAGCGCTAGAGGTAGGATAAGGTTGATTGTGAGAGTGAGGGTTAGGGTTAGGATTAGGTTTAAGGTGAGCCTGTGGGTGAGGGTGAGGGTGAGGGTTAGGCTTAGGGTGAGGGTTAGGCTAAGGATTAGGGTGAGGGTTAGGTTTAGGGTGATGTTTAGGTTGAGGGTTAGGGTTAGGTTGAGGGTGAGGTTGAGTGAGAGAGTTAGGTTTAGGTTTAGGATTAGGTTTAGGGTGAGGGTGAGTGTGAGGGTTAGGGTTAGGGTTATTGTTAGGCTTAGGTTTAAGCTGAGGGTGAGGGTGAGTGTGAGGGTTAGGGTTATGTTGAGTGTGAGCATTAGGGTTAGGTTTAGGGTGAGGGTGTGTTTGAGGGTTAGGGTTTGGGTTAGGGTGAGGGTTAGATGAGGGTGAGGGTTAGGGTTAGGGTGAGGGTTCGAGTTAGGGTGACGGTGAGAGTTAGCGTTAGGGTGAGGGTTAGGCTTATGGTGCAGATTTGGGTGAGTTTTAGGGTTACCCTGATGTTTATGATGAGGGTGAGGGTTGGTTTGAAGGTTTGCGTTAGTTTTAGGTTGAGGTTGGGGGTGAGGGTGAGGCTTAGGGTTAGTTTTAGGGTGAGGGTGACTGTGAGGGTTAGGGTTAGGGTTAGGCTTTAGGCTGTTGCTTATGCTGAGGGTGAGGGTGAGGGTTAGTGTTAGGTTTAGGTTTAATTATAGAGTGATATTTAGGGTGAGGGTTAGTGTGAGAGTTAGTGTTAAGATTAGGCTTAGTGTTAGAGTGAGAGTAAGGGTTAGGTTGAGGGTTAGGGTTAGGGATAGGGTGAGGGTTGGGAAGAGGGTTAGGGTGAGGGTAAGGTTTAGGGTGAAGGTATGGTGAGTGTGAGGGTTAGTTTTAGGGTTAGGTTTAGGGTGAGGGTGAGTGTGAGGGTTCAGTTGAGGGTTTGTGTTAGGGTTAGGGTGAGGTTGAGGGTGAGGGTGAGACTCAGGGTTAGGTTTAGGGTGATGGTGTGAGGATTAGGGATAGGGTTAAGCTTAGGTTTAGGTTTAGGCTGAAGGTGACTGTGAGCGTGAGGGTTAGGGTTAGGGTGAGGGTTAGGGTTAGGGTGAGGGTTAGGTTTAGGGTGAGGGTTAGCTGTAGGGTTAGGGTTAGGTTTAGGTTGGAGTTTAGGTTTAGGGTGAGGGTTAGCGTTAGGGGTTGGGGTAGGTTGAGGGGGAGGGGGAGGGCTAGGGTTAGGAGTAGGTTTAGGGTGAGCCTGTGGGTGAGGGTGAGGGTGAGGTTTAGGGTTAAGGTGAGGGTTAGGCTAAGGTTTAGTGTGAGGGTTAGGTTTAAGGTGATGTTTAGGTTGAGAGTTTGGATTAGGGTTAGGGTGAGTGTGAGGGTGAGTGAGAGGGTTAGGATTAGGGTTAGGGTTAGGTTTAGGGTGAGGGTGAGTGTGAGTGTTAGGGTTCGTGTTATTGTTAGGCTTAGGTTTAAGCTGAGGGTGAGGGTGAGTGTGAGGTTTAGGGTTATGTTGAGTGTGAGCATTAGGGTTAGGTTTAGGGTGAGGGTGAGGTTGAGGGTTAGGGTGAGGGTTCGGGTTTGGGTTAGGTTGAGGGTTAGATGAGGGTGAGGGTTAGGGTTAGGGTGAGGGTTAGGGTTAGGGTGAGGGTGACAGCGTTACGGTGAGGGTTAGGTTTATGGTGCGGATTAGGGTGAGTGTTAGGGTTACGGTCCTGTTTATGGTGAGGGTGAGGGTTGGTTTGAGGGTTTGCGTTAGGTTTAGGTTGAGGTTGAGGGTGAGGGTGAGGCTTAGGATTAGGGTTAGGGTGAGGGTGACTCTGAGGGTTAGGGTTAGGGTTAGGCTTTAGGCTGTTGGTTAGCCTGAGGGTGAGGTTGAGGGATAGGGTTAAGGTTAGGGTTAATAATAGGGTGATATTTAGGGTGAGGGTTAGTGAGAGAGTTAGTGTTAGGGTTAGGCTTAGTGTTAGAGTGAGTGTAAGTGTTAGGTTGAGGGTTAGGATTAGGGATAGGGTGAGGATTGGGTCAGGGTTAGGGTGAGGGTAAGGTTTAATTTGAGGGTTATGGTGAGTGTGAGGGTTAGGGTTAGGGTGAGTGTTAGGGTGAGGGTGAGGGTTCAGTTGAGGGTTTGGGTTAGCGTTAGGGTGAGGTTGAGGGTGAGGGTGTGACTTAGGTTTAGGTTTAGGGTGACGGTGAATGTGAGGATTAGGGATAGGGTTAGGCTTAGGTTTAGGGTTAGGCTGAGGGTGACTGTGAGGGTGAGGGTTAGGGTTAGGATGAGGGTTAGGTTTAGGGTGAGGGTTAGAGATTGGGTTAGGGTTAGTTTTAGGTTGGAGATTAGGTTTAGGGTGAGGGTTAGCGTTAGGGGTAGGGTTAGGTTGAGGGTGAGGGTGAGGGCTAGGGTTAGGATTAGGTTTCAGGTGAGGGTTATGGACAGAGTGAGGGTTAGGGTTAGGTTTAGATTTACGATGAGAGTAAGGGTTAGCGTGAAGTTTAGGGTGAGTGTGAGGTTTAGAGTTAGCATTAGGATTAGGGTGACGTTTAGGGTGAGGGTTAGGTTTAGGTTTAGGGTTAGGTTGAGGTGAGGGTGAGGGTGATTGTGAGGTTTATGGTTATGGGGAGAGATAGGTTTAGAGTGAGGGTTAGGGTTAGGGTTAGGGTTATTGTGAGGGTGAGCGTGAGGGTGACAGTGAGGGTTAGGTTGTGGGTGAGGGTGAGTGTGAGGGTTAGGCTTAGGGTTAGGGTTAGGGTTAGTGTGAGGGTAAAGTTGAGGGTTAGTGTTAGGAGTAGTGTTAGGTTTAAAGTTAGGCTGAGGGTGAGCGTGAGGGTGAGGGTGACGGTTAGGGTTAAGGTTAGGCTGAGGTTTGGGTTTAGTGTGAGTGTTAGGGTGAGGGAAAGGCTAAAGTTTAGCGGGAGGGTGAGGGTTAGGTTTAGGGTTAGGGTGAAGGTTAGGGTGAGGTTGAGGGTTAGGTTGAGGGTTAGTGTGAGGGTGAGGGTTAGGGTTAGCATTAGGGCTAATGTGAGGGTTAGGGTGAGTGTTAGGGTTAGGTTAGGATGAGGGTTAGGGTTAGGGTGAGGGTTAGGCTGAGGGTTAGGGTTGGGTTAGGGTGAGGGTTAGATGAGTGTGAGGGTTAGGGTTAGGTTGAGGGTTAGGTTTAGGGTGAGGGTTATGGTTAGGATTAGGGTTAGCATTAGGGTTAGTGTGAGGGTTAGGGTGAGTGTTAGGGTTAGGTTAGTGTGAGGCTTAGGGTTAAGGTGAGGGTTAGGGTGATGGTTAGGTTTGGGTTAGGGTGAGGGTTAGATGAGGGTGAGGGTTAGGGTTAGGTTGAGGTTTAGATTTAGGGTGAGGGTTATGGTTAGGATTAGGGTTAGGGTAAGGGCTATGGTGAGGGTGAGAGTTAGGGTGAGGGTTAGGGTTAGGGTGAGAGTTAGGGTTAGTGTTTACAGTTAGGTTAAGGTTGAGGGTGAGGGTTAGGTTGAGGGTAAGGGTGAGGTTAGGGTGGGGGTTAGGGTTATGGTGAGTTTAGGGTGAGGATGAGTGTGAGTGTTAGAGTGAGGGTTAGGGTTCAGGAGAGTATGAGGTTTAGGGTTTGGTTGAGAGTTAGGGTTGGGTGAGTGTTAGGGTGACGGTGAGGATGAGGGTTCAGGTTGGGTTAAGGGTTAGAGTGAGGGGTAGGGTGAAGGGTAGGTTTAGTATTAGGGTTAGGGTGAGGGTTAGCGTTAGTGTGAGAGTTAGGGTTAGGGTGAGGTTTAGGGTTACTTTGAGGGTTTATGTTAGGTTTAGGCTTAGTGTTAGGGTTAGGGTTACGGTTAGGTTGAGGGTTAGGTTTAGGGTGAGGTTTAGGGTTAGTATAAGGGTGAGGGTTAGGGTTAGGGTGATGTTTAGGGTGAGTGTGAGGGTTAGGGTTAGGGTGAGTGTGAGGGTTAAGTTGACTGTTTGGGTTAGCGTTAGGGTGAGGTTTAGGGTGAGGGTGAGTCCTAGGGTTAGGATTAGTGTGAGGGTGTGTGTGAGGGTTTGGTATGGGTTTAGGCTTAAGTTTAGGGTTAGGCTGACGGTGACTGTGAGCTTGAGGGTTAGGGTTAGGGTGAGGTTTAGGGTTAGGGTGAAGGTAAGGGTTGGGGTGAGTGTTAGGGTTAGGGTGAGGGTTAGGGTTAGGTTGGAGTTTAGGGTTAGGTTGAGTGTTAGTGTTAGGGTTAGGGATAGGATTAGGTTGGAGTTTAGGGTTAGGATGTGTGTTAGCGTTAGGGGTAGGGTTAGGTTGAGGGTTAGGGTGAGTGTTAGGGTTAGGTTGAGGGTGAGGTTGAGGGTGAGGTTGAGGGTGAGGGTTCGGTTAAGGGTTTCGGTTAGGGTTAGAGTGAGGTTGAGGGTGAGTGAGAGGGTTAAGTTTATGGTTAGGATTAGGTTTAGGGTGAGGGTGAGGGTGAGGGTTAGTGTTAGGGTTATTTTTAGGCTTAGGTTTAAGCTGAGGGTGAGTGTGAGTGTGACCTTTATGGTTATGTTGAGTGTGAGAATTAGGGTTAGGTTTAGGGTGAGGGTGAGGTTGAGGGTTAGGGTGAGGTTTAGGATGAGGGGTAGTGTGAGAGTTAGGTTTAGTGTTAGTGTTAGGGTTAGGGTTGGGGTTAGGGATAGGCTTAGTGTTAGGCAGAGGGTGAAGGTGAGGGTGACGGGTAGAGTTTGGGTGAGGATGCGGTTTAGGTTTAGAGTTAGCATTAGGGTGAGGGTTAGTGTTAGGGTTAGGGTTAGTGTTACAATTAGGTTTAGGATGAGGGTGAGTGTGAGGGTTAGGGTTAGGATTAGACTTAGGGTGAGGGTGAGAGTGAGGGTAAGGGTGAGGGTTAGGCTTAGGCTTAGGGATAGAGTATGGGCTAAGATGAGGGTGAGGGTTAGTGTTAGGGTTGCGGTGAGGGTTAGGGTTAGTGTGAGGGTTACGTTGAGTCTTAGTCTTAGGCTTAGGCTTAGGCCGAGCATGAGTGTGAGGGAGAGGGTTAGGGTTAGAATGAGGGTTAGGGTTTTAGGGTTAGGGTAAGGGTTAGGATGAGGTTTAAGGTTAGGAATAGGGTTAAGTGAGGGCTAGAGTGAGGGTGAGGGTTCGAGTTAGCGTTAGGGTGAGGTTTAGGTTTAGGGTTAAGTTGAGGGTGAGGGTTAGGGTTAGGGTGAGGGTTAGGGTTAGGGTTAGGGTGAGGGTGAGGTTTAGGATTAGGTTTAGGGTTAGGGTTAGGTTTAGGATAAGGGTTACAGTGAGGTTGAGTGTGTGGATTAGGGTTAGGTTTAGGATTAGGCTGAGGGTGATAATGGGGATGAGAATTCGCTTATGAGTGATGGTTAGGGTTATGGTTAAGTTGAGGGTTAGGATGAGGGTTAGGGTTAGGATTAGGGTTAGGGTGAGGGCTAGGATGAGGGTGATGTTTAGGGTTAGGGTTAGGCTTAGGCTTAGGGATAGGCTGAGGCTGATGGTGAGGGTGAGGGTTACGGTTAGGGTGATGGTTAGGGGTACAGTTAGGGTGTTAGGATGAGGATTACGGTTAGGGTGAGGGTTATGGTAAGGGTGACAGTAAGGGTAAAGGTGAGGAATAGTCTGAGGGTGAGTGTTATGGTAATGGTTAAGGTTCAGTGTTAGGGTGAGGGTTAGGGTGAGGGTTAGGGTTAGCGTTAGTGTTAGCGTTAGGGTGAGGGTTAGTGTGATGGTTAGGGTTAGGGTTAGGGTTACGATTAGGGTTAGGGTGAGGGTGAGTGTGAGGGTTAGGGTTAGTCTTAGGCTTATGCTTAGGCTTAGGCCCAGCTTGAGGTTGAGGGTGGGGGTTACGGTAAGGGTGAGTGTTAGGGTTAGGGTAATGGTTAGGGTTAGGGCATGGTTGAGGTTTAGGGTTAGGGTTAGGATGAGTTTTAAGTTTAGGGTGATGGTTAGGGTTAGTGTGATGGTTAGTGTTCGGGTTAAGGTGAGTTTTAGTGTGAAGGTAAGTGTTAGGGTGAGGTTTAGGGTGAGGTTTAGGGTTAGATTTAGTGTAGGGTGAGGGTTAGGGTAATGGTTAGTGTTAGGGTTAGGGTTAGGATTAGGATTAGGGTTAAGGTGAGGGTGAGTGTGAGGGTTAGGTTTAGGGTTAGGGTTAGGATTAGAGTTATGGTGAGGGTGAGGTGAAGGTTAAGGTTAGGGTGTGGGTTGGGGTTAGGGTTAGAGTGAGGTTTAGGGTGAGGGTTAGGTTTAGGCTTAGGGTTAGGGTATGGGCTTAGGTGAGGGTGAGGGTTACATTCAGGGTTAGAGTGAGTTTAGGGTGAGGGTCACGTTGAAGGTTAGTTTTAGGGTTAGGGTTGGGGTTAGGGATAGTCTTAGTGTTAGGCGGAGGGTGAGGGTGAGGGTGAGGGTTAGGGTTGGGGTTTGGGTGAGGTTTATGGTTAGTGTTAGTGTTACGGTGAGGGTTAGTGTGAGGTTTAGGGTTAGGGTCACTCTTACTTTTAGGGATAGGGTGAGGGTGAGTTTGAAGTTAAGTGTTAGTCTTCGTCTTAGGCTTAGGCTTAGTCCGAGCCTAAGGGAGAGGGTGAGGGTTAGGGTTAGGGTGTGGGTTAGGGTTAGGGTGAGGGTTATGGACAGGGTGAGGGTTAGGGTCAGGTTTAGGGTTATTGTTAGGATTAGGGTTAGGTTTAAAGTTACTGTGAGGGTGAGGGTTTGGGTTACGGTTAGGGTTAGAGTGAGGGTTAGGATGAGGGATAGGGTTAGGGTTAGGGTGAGGGTTAGGGTTAATGTGAGGGTTAGGGTTAGGGTGAGGTTTAGGGATACTGTGAGGGTTCATGTTAGGTTTAGGCTTAGTGTTAGGGTGAGTGTAAGGGTTAGGTTGAGTGTTAGGTTTAGGGTGAGGTTTAGGGTTAGTATGAGGGTTAGGGCTAGGGTGAGGGTAAGGGTGAGGGTTAGAGTTAGGGTGATGTTTAGGGTGAGGGTGAGGGTTAGGGTGAGGGATAAGTTGAGGGTTTGGTTTAGGGTTAGGGTGAGGTTGAGGGTGAGGGTGAAACTTAAGGTTGGATTCAGGGTGACGGTGAGTGTGAGGATTAGGGATAGGGTTAGGCTTAGTTTTAGGGTTAGGCTGAGGGTGACTGTGAGCATGAGGGTTAGGGTTAGGGTGCGGGTTAGGGTTAGGTTGAGGGTTAGGTTTAGGGTGAGGTTTAGGGTTAGGTTGGAGGTTAGGTTTAGAGTGAGGGTTAGCATTAGGGGTAGGGTTAGGTTGAGGGTGAGAGTGAGTGTTAGGGTTAGGAATAGGTTTAGTGTGAGCCTGTTGGTGAGGGTGAGGGTGAGGGTTAGGGTTAGGGTGAGGGTTAGGCTAAGGGTTAGGTTTAGGGTGATGTTTAGGTTGAGGGTTTGGTTTAGGGTTAGGGTGAGTCTGAGGGTGAGAGAGAGGGTTAGGATTAGGTTTAGCGTTAGGTTTAGGGTGTTGGTGAGTGTGAGGTTTAGGGTTAGGGTTCATGTTTGGCTTAGGTTTAAGCTGAGGGTGAGGGTGAGTGTGAGGGTTAGAGCTATGTTGAATGTGAGCATTACTGTTATTTTTAGGGTGAGGTTGAGGTTGAGGGTTAGGGAGAGGTTTAGGGTTTGGTTTAGGGTGAGGGTTAGATGACGGTGAGGGTTAGGATTAGGGTGAGGGTTAGGGTTAGGGTGATGGTGAGGTTTAGCGTTAGGGTGAGGGTTAGGGATTTGGTGCTGATTAGGTTGAGTGTTAGGGTTACGGTGATGTTTATGGTGAGGATGAGGGTTGGTTTGAGGGTTTGCGTTAGGTTGAGGGTGAGGTTGAGAGCGAGGGTGACGCTTAGGTTTAGGTTTAGGGTGAGGGTGATTGTGAGGGTTAGGGTTATGCTTTAGGCTGAGGGTTAGGCTGAGTGTGAGGGTGAGGGTGATGATTAGGTTTAGGGTGAGGGTTAGGGTTAGGGTTAGGGTGAGGGTTAGTCATAGTGTAAGGGTTAAGTTTAGGGTGAGGTTTAGGGTTACTGTAAGTGCTCATGTTAGGTTTAGCCTTAGTGTTAGGGTGAGGGTAAGGGTTAGGTTTAGGGTTAGGTTAGGGTGAAGTTTAGGGTTAGTATGAGGGTTTTGGCTAGGGTGAGGGTAATGGTGAGGGTTAGGGTTAGGGTGAGGGTGAGGGTTAGGGTGAGGGAGAAGGTGAGGGTAAGGGTTCAGTTGAATATTTGGGTTAGGGTTAGGGTGAGGTTGAGACTTAGGTTTAGGTTTAGGGTGAGGGTGAGGGTTAGGATTAGGGTTAGTGTTATCGTTAGGGTTAGGGTTAGAATAACGGTGAGGGTGAGGATTAGGGTTAGGGTTAGGGTGAGTTTTAGGCTTAATGTTATTGATTGTGTTAGGGTTAGGTTTAGGGTGAGAGTTAGATGGAGGGTTAGGGTTAGGGTTAGGGTTAGGATTAGGTTTAGGGTGAGGGTGATGGTGAGGTTTAGGGATAGGGTTAGGCTTAGGTTTAGGGTTAGGCTGAGGGTGACTGTGAGCTTGAGGGTTAGGGTTATGGTGAGCATTAGGTTTGGGGTTAGGGTGAGGGTAACGGTTGGGGTGAGTGTTAGGGTTTGGGTGAGGGTTAGCGTTAGGTTTAGGGTTAGGGTTATGTTGGTGGTTAGTGTTAGGGTGAGGGTTAGCGTTAGGGGTAGGTTTAAGTTGAGGGTGAGGATGAAGTTTAGGGTTAGGATTAGGTTTAAGGTGAGCCTGAGGATGAGGTTGAGGGTGAGGGTTAGGGTTAGGGTGAGGGTTAGGCTAAGGTTTAGAGTGAGGGTTAGGTTTAGGGTGATGTTTAGGTTGAGCGTGAGGGTTAGGGTTAGGGTGAGGGTGAAGTTTCAGTTGAGGGTTTGTGTTAGGGTTAGGTTGAGGGTGAGGGTGTGTGAGTGGGTTAGGTTTAGGGTTAGGATTCGGTTTAGGGTGAGGTTGAGTGTGAGTGTTAGGGTTAGGTTTATTGTTAGGCTTAGGTTTAAGCTGATGGTGAGGGTGAGTGTGAGGTTTAGGGTTATGTTGAGTGTGAGAATTAGGGTTAGGATTAGGGTGAGGGTGTGGTTGAGGGTTAGGGTGAGGGTTAGGGTTTGGGTTAGGGTGAGGGTTAGATGAGGGTGAGGGTTAGGGTTAGGGTCAGGGTTAGGGTTAGGGTGAGGGTGAGGGTTAGCGTTAGGGTGAGGGTTCGGGTTATGGTGCGGATTAGGGTGAGTGTTAGGGTTATGGTGATGTTTATGTTGAGGGTGAGGGTTGGTTTGAGGGGTTGCTTTAGGTTTAGGGTGAGGTTGAGGGTGTGGGTGACGCTTAGTCTTTGGCTTAGGGTGAGGGTGACTCTGAGATTTAGGGTTAGTCTTAGGCTTTAGGCTGAGGGTTAGGCTGAGGGTGAGGGTGACGGTTAGGGTTAGGGTGAGGGTTAGGTTTAGGGATAATGATAGGGTGATATTTAGGGTGAGGGTTGGTGTGAGAGTTAGTGTTAGGGTTAGGTTTATTTTTAGAGCGAGTGTAAGGGTTAGGTTGAGGGTTAGGGTTAGTGATAGTCTGAGGGTTGGGATGAGGGTTACGGTGAGGGTAAGGTTTAGGGTGAGGGTTATGGTGGGTGTGAGGGTTAGGGTTAGGGTTAGGGTTAGGGTGAGGGTGAGGTTTAGGGTCATGGTAAGGGCTAGGGTTAGGGTTAGGATGAGGGTTAGGGACAGGGTTAGGATGAAGGTTAGGGTGGGGGTTCGGGTTAGGGTTCAGGCTAGTGTTAGGGTGAGGGTTAGGGTTAGGGTTAGGGTTAGGTTGAGGGTGATGTTTAGGGTTATGGTAAGGGCTAGGGTTAGGGTTAGGATGAGGGTTAGGGAGAGGGTTAGGATGAGGGTTAGGTTGAGGGTTCGGGTTAGGGTTCGGGTTAGGGTTAGGGTGAGGGTGGGGGTGAGGATGAGAGTGAAGTTTATGTTTAGAGTTAGGATGAGTGTGAAGTTTAGGGTTAGGATTAGGGTTAGGGTTAGTTTTAGGCTGAGGATGAAGCTGAGGGTGTGGGTGAGAATTAGGGTTAGGTTGAGAGTTAGGGTTAGGATTAGGGTGAGTGTTTGGGATAGGGTTAAGTTTAGGATGAGAGTTAGTTTGAGGGGTATGGTTACGGTTAAGATGAGCGTTAGGTTTATGGTTTGGGTTAGGGTTAGGGTGAGGGTTAGTGTCAGGGTGAGGGTTGGGGTTAGTGATAGCTTTATGGTGAGAGTAAGGGTTAGCGTGAGGTTTAGGGTGAGTGTGAGGGTTAGAGTTAGCATTAGGTTTAGGGTGAGGTTTAGGGTGAGGGTGATTGTGAGGTTTATGGTTAGGGTGAGAGATAGGTTTAGCGTGAGGGTTAGGGTAAGGGTTACAGTGAGAGTGAGCGTGAGGGTGACAGTGAGGCTTAGGGTGTGGCTGAGGGTGAGTGTGAGGGTTAGGGTTAGGGTTAGGGTTAGTGTGAGGGTGAAGTTGAGGGTGAGTGTTAGGAGAAGCGTTAGGTTTAAAGTTAGGCTGAGGGTGAGCGTGAGGGTGAGGGTGACGGTTAGGGTTAGGGTTAGTTATAGGTTGAGGGTTAGGGTTAGTGTGAGGGTTATGGTGAGGGTCAGGGTTAAGGTTAAGGTTAGGGTTACAGTGAGGTTTAGGGTTAGGGTAAGGGTTAATTTTAGTGTTAGGTTTGTGTTAAGTTTGCGGTGAGGGTGAGGCTGAGGGTGAAGTTTATGTTTAGGTTTAGGGTTAGGGTTTTTGTTAGGGTTAAGGTTAGTGTGAGGTTTATGGTGAAGGTTAGGATTAGGGTTAGGATTAGAGTTATAGTGAGGGTGAGAGTGAGGGTTAGTGTTAGGGTGAGGGTTGGGGTTAGGGTTAGAGTGAGGCTAAGGGTGACGGTTAGGATTAGGCTTAGGGTTAGGGTATGGGCTAGGGTGAGGGTGAGGGTTAGGTTTTGGGTTAGTGTTAGTTTTAGGGTTGGGGTTAGGGATAGGCTTAGTGTTAGGCGGATGGTGAGGGTGAGGGTGAGGGTTAGGGTTAGGGTGCGGATGAGGTTTAGGGTTAGTTTTAGCATTAGGGTGAGGTTTAGTGTAAGGGTTAGGGTTAGGGTGAGTGTTACTGTTAGGGTTAGGGTGAGGGTGAGTGTGAGGGTAAGGGTTAGTCTTAGGCTTAGGCTTAGGTTTAGCCTGAGCCTAAGGGTGAGGGTGAGGGTTAGGATTAGAGTGAGGGTTATGGACAAGGTGAGGTTTAGCGTTAGGGTTAGGGTTATTGGTAGGATTAGGTTTAGGTTGAAAGTTACTGTGAGGGTGAGTGTTAGGGTTAGGGATAGGGTGAGATTTAGGTTTAGGGACAGGGTTAGAGTTAGGGTTAGGGTAAGGGTGAGATTTGGGGTTAGAGTTAGGGTTAGTGTTAGGGTTAGGGTTAGGGTGAGGGTTAGGGTGAGGGTTAAGTTTAGGGTTAGGCTTAGGCTTAGGCTTAGGCCTAGCATGAGGGTGAGTTTTAGGTTTAGGTTTAGTGTGAGGGTTAGTGTTAGGGTGAAATTGAGTGTGAGGTTTAGGGTTAGTCTTAGGCTTAGGTTTGGCCGAGCATATGGGTGAGAGTGAGGGTTACGTTAAGGTCAGGGTTAGGGTGAGGGTTAGTGTGAGGGTTAGGTTTAAGGTTAGTGTTAGGGTTAAGGTTGGGGTTAGGGATAGTCTTAGTGTTAAGTGGAGTGTGAGGGAGAGGGTGAGAGTTAGGGTTATGGATAGGGTTAGGGTGTTAGGATTTGTGTGAGGGTTAGGATGAGGTTCAGGGATAGGATTAGGGTTAGGGTGAGGGCTAGTGTGAGGGTGAGGATTAGGGTTAGCATTAGGGTGAAGTTAGGATTAGGGTTAGGGTTAGGATTACATTGAGGATGAGTTTTAGGGTTAGGGTGAGGGTTAGAGTTAGGGTTTGGGTGATGGTGAGGGTTAGAATTAGGGATATGGTTAGGGTTATTGCTAGTGTTATGGTTAGGGTTAAGCTTATTTTGAGGGTGAGGCTGAGGGTGAACGTTAGGGTTAGGGTTAGGGTGACGTTTAGGGTTAGGGTTAGGAGGAGGGTTTGGTTAAAGGTGAGGGTGAGGGTAAGGGTTAGGGTTAGGGTTAGTGTTATCGTTATGGTTAGGGTTAGAATAACAGTGAGGGTGAGGATTAGGGTTAGGGTTAGGATGAGGTTAAGGGTTAGTGTTAGTGTTAGGGTTAGGGTTAGGGTTAGGGTTAGGGTTAGGATTAGGGTTAGGGTGAATGTGAGGGTGTCGTTTAGGGTTACGGTTGGGGTTAGGCTTAGGGTTAGGCTGAAGGTGAGGCTGAGTTTGAGGGTTAGGGTTAGGCTTTGTGTTAGAGTTAGGGTTAGGGTGAGGGTGAGGGTTAAGTTTAGGGTTAGGATTAGCGTTAGGGTGAGTGTGAGGTTTAGGGTTAGTGTTAGGGTTAGGCCTAGGTTTAGGCTGAGGGTGAGCGTTAGTTTGAGGGTTAGGATTAGGTTTAGGGTTAAGGTGTGGGCTAGGGTGAGGGTGAGGGTTAGGGTCAGTGTTAGGGTGAGGGTTAGTGTGAGGGTTAGGTTTAGGGTTAGTGTTAGGGTTAGGGTTGGGATTAGGGATAGTCTTAGTGTTAGGCAGAGGGTGAGGTTGAGGGTGAGTGTTAGGGTAAGGGTTAGGGTGAGGATGAGGTTTAGGGTTAGAGTTAGCATTAGGGTGAGGGTTAGTGTTAGAGTTAGGGTTAGTGTTAGAGTTAGGGTTAGGGTGAGGGTGAGTGTGAGGGTTAGGGTTATGTTTAGACTTAGGGTGAGGGTGAGGGTTAGGGTGAGGGTTAGGCTTAGGAGTAGAGTTAGAGTATGGGCTAGGGTGAGGGTGAGGGTTAGTGTTAGGGTTAGGGTGAGGGTTAGGGTGAGTGTGAGGTTTACAGTTAGTCTTAGTCTTAGGCTTAGGCTTAGGCCAAGCATGAGTGTGAGGTAGAGGGTTAGGGTTAGGAAGAGGGTTAGGGTTTTAGGGTTAGGGTGAGGGTTAGGATGAGGTTTAGGGTTAGGATTATTGTTAGTTTGACGGCTAGAGTGAGGGTGAGGATCAGGGTTAGCGTTAGGGTGAGGTTTAGTTTTAGGGTTAGGATTACGTTGAGTGTGAGGGTTAGGGTTAAGGTGAGGGTTAAGTTTAGGGATAGGGTGAGGGTGAGGGTTAGGATTAGGTTTAGGGTTAGGGTTATTTTTAGTTTTATGGTTAGGGTTAAGTTCACAGTGAGGGTGAGGCTGAGGGTGAGGGTTAGGATTAGGGTTAGGGTTAGGGTGTGGGTTAGGCTGTGGGTTAGGGTTAGGCTGAGGGTGAGTGTGGGGATGAGGATTAGCTTTTGAGTGATGGTTAGGGTTATGGTTAGGTTGAAGTTTGGGATGAGGATTAGGGTTAGGATTAGGGTTAGGGTGAGGGCTAGCATGAGGGTGAGTGTTAGGGTTAGGGTGAGTGTGAAGTTTCGGTTGGTGTTTGGGTTAGGTTTAGGTTGAGGGTGAGGGTGAGTGAGAGGGTTAAGTTTAGGGTTAGGATTAGGGTTAGGGTGAGGGTGAGTATGAGGGTTAGGGTTCGGTTTATTGTTAGCCTTAGGTTTAAGCTGAGGGTGAGGGTGAGTGTGAGGTTTAGGGTTATGTTGAGTGTGAGAATTAGGGTTAGGTTTGGGGTGAGGTTGTGGTTGAGTGTTAGGGTGAGGGTTAGGGTGAGGGTTAGATGAGGGTGAGGGTTAGATGAGGGTGAGGGTTAGGGTTAGGGTGAGGGTGAGGGTTAGCCTTAGGGTGAGGGTTAGGGATAGTGTGAGGGTTAGGGTTAGGCTGAGGTTTAGGGTTACTGTGTGGGTTCATGTTAGGTTTAGCCTTAGTGTTAGGG
>NW_027203109.1:0-108182 GCF_024711535.1 Dipodomys merriami | reverse complement strand
TTAGATGACTATTAGACCCTACCCACATTGGGTAGACACTTAATCCACAAATTTATCACTGAATTCAAAACCGTTAAGACTTAAATTCCTAAATAGCAGTACTACCTCTTTATACCTATATAATATTTTAAGCATTTTTATTTTTAAGTTTTTCACATCTCCTTTATATCCCTCCCCTTATCTCAATAAATTCACCTTCTTATCTAAATAGATTGTTATCGCATCTACATAATGTTATTAATTTTTACCTTTCTATTTTTTCTGGTCTTTTATTTTCCCGTTCCCTTTCTTCTTTTATTCACTCTCTCTACTTTCATCCTACCCAACCTATTTCCTGCTTTGAGATTAGGACTTAGTTAACTCTCCCTGAGCCTCCCCACATCAATCTATTCCTATTTTTTATCCACATCTCTCCCTAACCCTAATCATTACAGGTCTTCCAAATTCTTTGCGGTTCGTAGCCCATTAATGTATTTTTGTTTGATGTTGAATAGATGGATCTATCGAACTAAATTGTAGCTGTAGACTGACTGTGCAAATTCAGACTTGGGTTGATGCTTGCCTTAGGATAGTGTTCTAGCACAAAACTGGTGCTATTTTTACCTCAAATGGGCAGAGTAAGCCGGAAAAACACAAGAAAAATTGCAAATCCGGTTATCTAAATTCCCAACTTTGATAATCAGGGGACAGAACAGATAATGAATAATCCAAAGGAAAATTCACAAATAGCTCTACAGACACTGCTGGCAACATGAGAAATGAAAAGATTGAAAGCATACAAAGGACTCTGTATTGTAGAGAGCTGCGAGAGGCCGCACCTGGAAGATGGCGCCGGCTTCCGCCCTCCACCTTCCCGATGGCGAGTGCTCTCGTGGTAAACAACTCCTTATATGGCTAAGGCAAAGAATCTGGCTTGCTTCCATGCACATAAACCTATTGGTGGTTCCCACGTGGTGTATCAGGGTTGGCTACCCAGTGGGTACTTAAGGCTGTGGGGAATTCTCCCCGGGGTTGGGGTCAGAAGATTACTCAAAGGTCCTGAATAAACTGCAGAGAGAAGAGTCCGGTGTCGCGTCTTCCTTGCTGGTCAAGGCGGTAGCGACACTGTATGAACGTGTAGGGAGAGCCAGGAGGCAATCCAAAAGTTCATACAGGAATATCATAAGCGTGAGGAAGCTACTCAAAAACTGATACATGATTTGCATAAGCAGCTTGAGAATACTCAAATAGAAAGGCAGGAACGGCATTAGCAGGCTGAGAACACTCAAAGAGAACTACAGGAAAAGCACAAACGGGAGGAAGCTAATCAAAGAGTAATACAGAAATTGAGACAGCCGGAAGAGAATACACAAGATCACTAAAGGCATACATGGAATCCATTAACAAAGAGCTGAAGAAAGTCAGGGATACCACAAAGGGAATGATGAATGGAACCCAACAGAAGGAATGGGAATCCAAGGAAACCATAACCAAACAACCAAGTGATCTGAGAATAAACACTGAACATCAAATTAAGGAGGTAAAGAAGATTGAATCTCAGGGCTTGAAGATAGCCTAGATATTATAGAGAAAGAACATACAACCATCCAAGACAAGTCCAAGAAATATGATAGATCTATCCAACACTTGGAAGACACCATCAGAAGGCCTAATCTAAGGGTAATGGGTGTAGAAGAGCACCTAGAAACAAGAGTTAATGGCCTAAGAAAATTGTTTAACAGGATCCTAGCAGAGAAATTTCCAAACATGCAAAGAGATAGACCTATTCAGATACACGAAGGTTTTAGAACTCCAAACAGACCAGACCAGAATAGGACATCCCACCATGACATCACAATCCACAGGATCAACATAGACCAAGGAAAAGATCCTTAAAGCTGTCAAGGAGAAAAGATTGATCACCTATAAAGGTGAACCAATTAGAATCACCTCAGATTTCTCAGCAGAGACAATCAAAGCCAGAAGAGCCTGGAATGTTGTATGCCACGCCCTAAAAACAAACAACTATCAACCAAGAATATTGTACCCAGCTAAACTCTCCTTCATAAATGAAGGCCAAATAAAAACCTTCCATAACAAAGAAAAATTGAAACAATACATCTCCACCAAACCAGCCCTACAAAAGATTCTTAAAAATGTCCTACACATAGAAAACCAAGGAGACCACAATAAATGCCAAGAAACTGCACCCAAACTGAGAATCCAAGAACCATAGGAAGAACCCAGTTTTTGCAGCCCCCAAGAAGGTAGATAACATGGCAGGAACTCCCAAATACCTCTCAGACCTTTCTCTTAACGTTAACGGACTGAACTCTCCAATTAAGCGACATAGACTGTCTAGTTGGAATAAAAAACAAGATCCTTCTATCTACTGCCTCTAGGAGTCACATCTTGCCTGTAAAAACAAACACATTTTCAATGTTAAAGGTTGGAACATAATCTACTAAGCAAACGGCCCCCATAAATAGGCGGGAGTTGCAATCCTAATATCGGATAAAATAGACTCAAATTAAAATTCGTGAGAAGGGATAAAGAAGGATGCTAAATATTAATTAAGGGATCTCTACTTCAAGATGATATTAAATTCTAAATATCTACTCATGAAACAATGGAGCACTCACATTTATCCAAGAAACACTACTTTCCCTCAAATCCCATATAAATCAAAAGACATTAATTGTTGGGGATTTTAACACACCACGCTCTCCACTAGATAGATAAACTCGGCAAAAACTCAACAGAGAAAACACAGACCTAAACAGCTGCATATATCAACTAGATTTAACAGATATCTACTGAATATTTCACCCAGCGGCAACAGAATACATGTTTTTCTCAGCAGCACAAGAAACATTTTCCAAAATAGACCACATTTTAGTCCACAAAGCAGACTTGTCTAAATTCAGAAACATTGAAGTTATACCTTGCATTCTCTCTGACCACAAGGGAATAAAATTAGAACTCAACACCAAAAGCCACAAAGAAAGTCTGGTTATCACATGGAGACTGAACAACTCACTGCTGAATCACGAGTGGGTCATGGAAGAGATTAGGAAGGAAATTCAAATGTTCATGCTATTCAACAAAAATGAGCACACAAATAACCAGCTCCTCTGGGACACAGCAGTACACAGAGGCTATTTTATAGCTCTGAGCTCCTACAACATCAAATTGGAGAGATCTGAAACCAACAAAGTAGTGACACATCTAAACCTCCATGAAAAATAGCAGCAAGATAAACCCCAATCCAGTAGACGGAAAGAAATAATTAAAATTAAATCAGAATTAAATGAATTAGAATCCAAAAAAACTTTAGAAAGAATCAACGAAACAAAGAGTTGGTTCTTCAAAAAAAATTAACAAAATTGACAGACCCTTAGCAAATCTATCAGAAAAAGAAAAGAATACACCCAAATAAATAAACTCAGAGATGAGAATGGAAACATCACCATAGAAACAACCAAGATTCAGAACATTACAGGAGAATACTTCTCAAAACTTTATGCTAATAAGTTTGAGAACTTGACAGAAATGGACCTTGTCTTAGAAAATATTGACATCCCAAAACTAAACCAAGATGAATTCAACCAGCTTAACAGGCCCATATCAAGCATTGAAGTAGAAAAAGCAATAAGAGACCTTCCAGCTAAGAAAAGTCCAGGACCAGATGGTTTTCAGCGGAATTCTACCAGTCCTTCAAAGCAGAGCTCACACCAATACTCCTCCAACTCTTCAATGAAATTGAAAGAGAAAGTTCACTACCAAGCACATTCTATGAAGCCAGCATAACCCTCATCCCAAAACCAGGCAGGGACTCATCAAATAAAGAGAACTATAGATCCATTTCCTTGATGAACATTGTTGCAAAATTTATCAACAAAATTTTGGCCAACCGACTTCAACAATTCATCCAAAAAATCATACACCACGATCTAACAGGATTCATTTCAGGGATGCAAAGCTGGTTCAATATACGCAAATCAATTAATATTATTCATCACATCAACAGGGGCAAGAGTAAGTACCACATGGTTATCTCAATAGATGCAGAAAAAGCATTTGACAAGATCCAACACCCCTTTATGATGAAGGTTTTGGAAAAATTAGGAATCGATGGAACATTCCTCAACAGAATAAAGACTGTATATGACAAACCTAAAGCCAGCATTATACATAATGGTGAAAAATTAAAGCCATTTCTTCTTAATTCAGGAACAAGACAAGGATGTCCACTCTCTCCACTTCTCTGCAATCTAGTATTAGAATGTCTAGCTACAGCAGTAAGACAAGATGCAGACATAAAGTGTATCCAAATAGGGAAAGAAGAAATAAAACTCTCCCTCTTTGCAGACAACATGATCTTGTATTTAAAGAATCACATAGACTCCACACCAAAATTACTCAAACTGATTCAAAACTTTGGCAAAGTAGAAAGGTATAAAATTAATCCCCCAAAATCAATGGCTTTCCTGTATGCCAGCAATGAGGAAAGTGTGGCTGAAATTAGGAAAATAACTCCATTTGTAATAGCCCCACAAAAAGTAAAATACCTAGGAATTAACTTTACCAAAGAAGTGAAGGACCTCTATGATGAAAACTTCAAAATCTTGAAAAAGGAAATCAAAACAGAACTTAAAAAATGGCAAAATCTCCCATGCTCCTGGATTGGAATGATTAACATCATGAAAATGGCAATACTTCCCAAGGTTATCTACAAATTCAACACGATACTTATCAAAATTCCAACCTCATTCTTCAAGGAAATAGAAGAGGCAATCCAAAAATTCATATGGAACAATAAAAGACCCCAAATAGCAAAAACGCTCATCAACGGAAAGAACACTGCTGGAGGAATATCAATACCAAATTTCAAACTCTACTATAAAGCCATAGTAATCAAAACAGCTTGGTATTAAGAACAGATTTCAGGACCAATGGAATAGAATTGAAAACCCAGAAATGAACCTACAGACCTATAGCCATCTAATCTTCGATAAGGGAGCTAAAAATTAGAATGGAAGAAGGAACGCCCCTTCAGTAAATGGTGTGGCAAAATTAGTTAACTACTTGTAGAAAACTAAAGCTAGATCCTTATATATCACCCTGCACCAGAATCAACTCCAAATGGATCAAAGACCTCAAAGTCAATGCAGACACTCTGAAAACATTACAGAATGAAATAGGAGAAACCTTAGGTCTCCTTGGCTCAGGCCGAATTTTTCTTAATAGAGACCTGGAAACACAACAAATCAAAGAAAGGATGGACAAATGGGATTGCATGAAGTTGCAGAGCTTCTGCATGGCAAAGGACATAGCTAGCAAGATCAACAGAAAGCCCACGGATTGGGAGAAGATCTTCACTAGCCATACAACAGACAAGGGTCTCATATCTAAAATATACTTGGAACTCAAAAAATTAAACCCCCCAACAACAAATCCTCAAAGAAACAACTGCCTATTAAATAAGCGGGAGAAAGACTTAAAGAGAAACTTCTCTGAAATAGAAAGAAGGATGGCCAATAGACAAATGAAGAAATGCTCAACATCCCTGGCCATAAAATAAGTGCAAATCAAAAGAACATTGAGATAACACCTCACTCCAGTTAGAACGGCAAAAATCAAGAACTCTAACAACAACAGATGCTGGAGGGGATGTGGACAGAAGGGAACATTAATTCATTGTTGGTGGGAATGTAAACTTGTTCAACCACTTTGGAAAGCACTATGGAGGTTCCTCAAAAGACTTCACATAGAGCTTTCCTATGACCCAGCAATCCCACTTTTGGGCATTTACCCAAATGTTTACAAACAAGACCACATTAAATCTACCAGCACAACTATGTTTATTGCAGCATTATTTATCATAGCTAAGATATGGAACCAACCCAGATGCCCCTCAGTATATGAATGGATCAAGAAAAGGTTTGTATATATACACAATGGAATTCTATGCCTCCATCCGAAAGAATGACATTTCCCCATTTGTTAGGAAATGGAAAGACTTGGAAATATTTATATTAAGTGAAGTAAGCCAAGCCCAAATAAGCATAGGTCCCATGGTTTCCCTTATTTTCAATTTCTAGTATATGTATGAGTCAAGCAGAGAAGGTCAGATAGTGTGATGTTAGGAAAATGAACCCTTAGATATATATTTAAAAGTTTTTTGTCTTTCATGCATTTGTTTCTAACGCATATAAAAGATTATTTCTTTGTTGCTTTGTATGTCCCTCCCCCACAGTATAACCTTTGCTTTCTCTCTATTTGATGTCGGTAAAATTTGAGGAAGGGATTGGGAAAAACAATTCATTTAAATAAGGATACAGATGGATCAGGTGCAACAATGAGAAGTACAAGTTGTCATGTCGAAAACGAACTTTACAACTTTGGTGTGGGGGCAGGATTGGGTGGGAGGCAGGGGGAGGCTGGGAAGGGATGTGAAGGGTAAACAAAGGAGGAGGCTACAATGCTTGATAAGAAATGTACTCATTACCTTGCCCATGTAATTGTAACCCCTCTGTACAGTATGTTCACAATAAAAATTAAAAAAAAATTCAGAATTGTATAGCTATTTAAAAAAAACATGAATTTAGGTAGTCATACAAAGGTCTTCTATTTTACTACTGCATTATACATTTTTTCTAATGTTGGATACCATCATTAGAAAGCTATTAGAAAGCTCTTAAAGCTTTTATGTTGAATAGTGAGTTCTTTTACACTATAACATGGTATTTCCCAAATCATTGACATAGAAGACATTGTTTCCTATTTTCTCATTCCTAGAATAAGCTACACATGAAGACCCCACTGGTCCTCATTTTCAGTCTGTACTTTTGAATACTGAGGAAAATCATTCCTCTGCTCTCTATCAATTCCCTACTATGCAGTTAGAATAATTTAAAATAGTAAAAATGGAAAAAGAGAAAATAAATCATGGTGAAAAAACATATGCAGGAAATTCACCAGATTTTTCTGACCAGTTCAACCATTGTGAACTCTTGGTGAAATACGTGGACATCTCATTCCCACTTGCACTCAAAGTCTCTGGTTAGGAAATTCTGACAAAGACGAGGAACAAGATGAAAAAGTGAGAAATGGTATCAATTGCAAGAAAAAAAATGGAGTAGGATCCAAGCAAATTTATTCTTTGGGATGATGAAATTAATTGGCTTACTACTGTGTGTAGACAACTTTCCCAAAAGGCCACCCAGATGAATACTAGGGATGAGGATGAGTATAACCCTCTTCATTGGGAAGCCTAGAGTGGACACTTAGACATTGTCCATGAGTTGGTAGCTCAAGGCAGATATTCATGCAATAACTCTGAATGGCTGATAACCCTGCACAGTGCTTATATGTACAATAATATTAGAATGGCTTTCTTCCTTAATTCATCATGATGCAGATACCAATACCCAAACTAAAGGCCTCTTGACTGCCTTGCATCTTGCTGCTAGGAATAGAAATAGAAAAGATACACTCTTGAATAATTATATCAAACCAGGTCTGAAGAAAAACTTGGAAGAAACTGCATTTAATATTGCCAAAAGGATAAGTATGTATCACTACCTCTTTGAAGTTGTGGAAGGCTGTACAAATTGTTCTCCTAAGTCGTAATGGTTTGGTTAAGTGTCTTAAATTTCAAAAATGCCAGTCCATCCTTTGTGTCCCTTAATTTTTTTTTCACAATACAAAGCAACAGCAATATCTTACTTTAAAAATTCATGGATTCCATGGTATTCTTCCAAGTGATTTGCCTGACTTTGATGTCAAAATATATTCAAGAGTTGTTTGTATACATCTATAATGATTTCTGCAGTTTGTGATTTTTTTAAATCAGAAATAATTTTAACTTATCTGTTGAAATGAATAGTATAGAAACTAGTTTTTCCTCGTAGTTTTCTGAAAAAAGTATATCTATGTTTGTATAATATCCATAATCTATTTCATTCACTCCTAGATATAATACTTGGAATTCTACATTGTTATATAAGGTATAGGTTCATTAATAAATGTGTCCTTTCAGATTGCATTCCATATAGAAGAAGTTTAAGATTTCTTTTTTTCCTAGGTCCTTATATTATTTTATTTCTTTGGGATAAAATTACAATGTTATCTAATTTCAAGTTTTGTAAAGGTTATGCTATGTAAAGGCCTTTCTAAGGTGAAGAATTAATACACTGATGTCAAACTAACCTTTAAGTCTATAAATTACATGTATTTTTACACTTTTTTTGTAATTAACTTTTTAATAACTGTTTTTCATTTCTTGCATCAGAAGAATGAAAATTATGGAATACTTCACAAATTTTCATATCATCTTTGTGCAAGTTTCATGTTAATCTCTGTATTGTAATTTGGGTAGACCTGCTTCTGAAGCATGTAGTACCCTCTAAATTTAAGTACTTAATGATGCAATCTTTATACAGGCATATATCCATGGTTCCCTATTCGTAACAAGGAACTCTTATTGTTCCTAAAAATGCTATTGATCTTATTTCTCTAAAATTCTGTGTATAGTGGAAAAAAACATATCGTTTGGTCGATCACTCACATTTACAATTTTTTTCAGTGTCTATTTTGTCATTTTCATTTTAAATTTGATCATATTTTGAAACCTTTTCAGCTAAGTCCAAAGGTGATGGCTTTTCAGGTACTTATTTATCAACTCAGTTAGCTTTGTAGATCTAATGGATTCAAAGTAAGCCTTACTTAAGAGCTACTTCTAAACTTCTGCAGCTTAAAATTTCCCAAATGAGGTCTTGATGGGACAAATGTCTACCTGAACCTTTACCCTTCTTCCATGTAGGAACAGACCAACCAGAATATCTTACCCTGACAGCATAGATTGTCTTACTGGAATAAAACTAATCTTAGTTACAAGGGATCATAGAGAGATGAACAGTTCAGACAGAATTGTTCAGAATGGAAGGTATTTTATCAAAATATAATTGTTTATTATACTTATCATTTCAAAAGTAGCTAAAGCCAAGAAGGTGAAAAAATTATTCATATGCATTATTACCTACTGTTCTAGCATGTCTATCATCCAACCTGGCAGGAATTTACACTACTGACTTTCTATCACCAAATATTTCCATAGTTCCTGGAGAAGGCCATATGTTTCTCCTTGATATTAGGCCTTAAATTGGTAATGTTTTAATAATAGTGTTTCCTCTTAGCTCTAGGGTGTAAATCTACAAATGTTAAAGCTTTAAGTCTAACTCTACCAAAAACTGAGCTAGAGATAATGGAATAATACTTTAAAACAGAGTTGCTTTTGATTCCCTAACCACAACACAATAATGCAAAACAATTTTTATTTTATATATACTTATATATTTTATATTTATATGTGCTGATTTTAAATTTCACACAGTGAATCTTTCTAAAAAATAATTGAAGACTCATCTCAATTTCTCATTTCTACATTATTTCAGGACCCCAATTCCTTACAAGAATTAGCAGAAATCAATTGTGAAATGCAAGGCAACTTAAAATGAAAGATGAGATCACAAAATCTGAGAGAAAGTACTGTAATTCAAACTTTCAATTTACAGATGACCAGCCCATATGAGTGAACAAAATCACAAATGAACAAGACTATTTTTAGTACTCCTCTCCTAATGATTAATGAAAGATTTCAGTGCAGCCAAAAAATAGTTTCTGTAGGGCTGGGAAGGTGGCTCAGTGGTAGAGCACTTGCCTTGCATGCCTGAGGCCCTGTATTCGATTCCTCAGCACCACATAAGCAAAAAGAAAAAAGCCAGAAGTGGCGCTGTGGCTCAAGTGGTAGAGGGCTAGCCTTGAGCTGAAGAGTTGGGGGACAGTGCCCAGGCCCAGAGTTCAGGCCCCACGACTGGACCCCCCCAAAAAAATAGTTTCTGTAATGATAAATCCATAATTGGTCTACCAAGGCTAGGAATACTTGATTTAGAGGTCAAATATAATTTAGAATAACATTAACTGGGAAGATCCTTAGTGCTTCAAAACACTGGTAGTTCAGTAAAACTAGGTTCTGTAGTATAAAAATGTTGTCATTCTCAAACCAATGATAACCTACATTTTATCTCCTGAAAGTATATTCATTTTCAAATAAACTATTTAAAATCACATTTGCCAAAATAACCCTTGACAGGTAGATGATAGTGACTTTACAAGGTTTTCAAGTGTAGGGAGCAAGTTACAATAGAGTCGATTTACGTACCCAGCACTAATACCAAACAAGTTAAACCATTCATTAAATTGTAGAAATAGTACCCCTCACCATTTGTGTTGTTTAGTAGGTGCCTTCCAGAAATGTGTTAAATAGATCAGCCTCCCATATTTCAAACACAAATATTAGCTAACAAAGTAAATTTCATCAAAGAAGAAGGTACATTTTAAAAAGTCACTAATAGCTGCCTTATCATGCGTTGTTTTATGTTTTCCCTATCTGTCTAACATAGTAAGAAATATGATTTTAAGTCTTGAATATGGGTACTGATGAGAGATGTGACAAACAAAATCTGTCTTCTATTTCTGTCATATTCCTCTAAGAAGTAAATTTTAGTTTTCTTCTTTTTCCAAAACTTATAGGTAGTAGAAAAAATTATCCTATGTAAAATAAAAATAATCACACACCATTGTCCAAAGCTATTTATAAAAACTGGTAGTTAGGAATAAATTCTAAGCCATTTTTATTGATTATTGATTAAAGATTAATCTTCCAAATGAATGAGAATAAAATCATGTCTAAGTGCTTAACATCTCCAGTCTTGCAAATTGTTATTGCAGATGAATGAATTATGGAAATATAAGCTGACAACAGTTCAAGTGTATGTGGGAGTGAAACTCCATGGAATGCATATAAGCCTTTCAAAGTATTAACAGGCAGTTTAACAGAATGACTATCAGGAAATTGAAACCAGAGAGGAACAATAGTCAAGAAATAGAACGAATGAAAAATGGAACAAGGGGCAAGTACAGCTAGAATACTCAATGTACATATGTAATAAAGGAAGTGCTAAATCTGAACTCAATCTTGGAGAAAGGGTTGGTTGAGATTGATAGAAGTAGTGACTCTGATCCAGGAGCATTGGACAATTAGATGGACATATTTAATTGTAACACACTTGCACAACCTTTTGAAATTCACTTAAAAACAACAATAAAAACACACAAAAATCACAACCAAACAGCAATCTCTAGAGAGTATGAATATGACATTGCAAAATTTTAAGCAGTTAATGCAGGGCGGTCTTTGGAAAAGCAAAGAAAGCTGTTAAAAGAGGGAAGCTTGGGGTAGGGGAGAATTTTGAACAGATTTAAAAAGATTGTCTAAGGTTATAAATCACCTATATCTACTGCAAATATTTTCTTCTGCGAGTGCTCTTTATCTGAACTGGATACTCCAGTCCTGAGGCACACTTGATAGCTTGTGAAGAAAGAATGGAAGTAGCAAGATCAAGAACCTATTACTCCACTGGAGAGAAAATAGTCCTCTATGTTTTCTCTCAATCTCTTCACTACTCCATTTTCATACTTTTAATAACGTCATGTGATTTTGAATTTTCTTTCCTTCTTTGTTCTCACAAAATAATTGTTCACAATAATTCATTAAATATTATTTGCCATTATTTTCTATCATGCTGTTCACTTGTTCAAGCGAGTCCATTAAACTTCCCCTTTTCATTTGGTTGCCACGAAAACCAAACAACTATGTTAATGAGGACCAACACTACTGCAAAACTTTGTCTCCAAAAATCCAGTCCAAGAACCTATAATCACAACTATTTGGCTATAATTTTTTTTCATTTTTCTTTTACCTTGAAATTTTCTTGTGTATAAAGTGCCCACAAAAATAAGTACTCCACCACTTTTTGGTTCAATCACTTCTAACCTCAACGATATATTTTGCTAAAAAGATATTTAGAGGAAACCTAAGAATATTCTACTATTATCTTTTCTCTTAAGACTTTTATCTTCTCTCTTAAGACTCTCCTTAGGTACCATATCAGGAACAGTGAAGTTATTCTTTGCAAAATTATTTAAATAGATTATTTTCCTCTTGTTCTTGTATTTGATCAACATGATGTATGGAGAAGAATAGAGTTAAATCACCTATTCCTTGGATGACATTGTCTGTTACGAAGGACAATACTTCTATGTCCTACTTCTATGTCCTCCTCTTAGCTCTTGCTTGATTTCCAATTAATCACAACTTCTTGGCTTCAAGTCTAGTGAAGCTGAAGGACTATAAGATGTCCCCCACTACTACATCTTCATGGTTTCTCTTTGAAAACTCTTTTACTTGGAGGTGGAATTTATTGTCATGTCTTCATTCAATTTGTTCTTCATTATACTGAGCCAAATAGGCTCTGTAAAATCACTTTAGGTAGCAAAAACATTAAGACAATCTATATCAAAAAGTTTTGGTCCCCTCCACTGCTGAAACCAAAATGCTTAGCTAGGGTTCCTAATAACGTGTTTTCTTACCTTTTCAATTTGCTCAATTCTTTTCTGATCCCCAAACTTTTTGGCTTATGTAAAAAAAGAAGTCTTCACTATCTCATGTTAATAAGGATATTATATTTTTAAGCTACTATGAAATGTGAAATCATTGGTTTGAAGTATCCAATCAGATTTTTTTCTGTGTTTCAGTGCTTCACGTGCAAAGACATTGTGGAAAGTATTAAAACAGAAAAGTGTAAATTCAATACGTTGTTTCATTGTGAAGGGCACTTTCTCCCTAAATATTTTGACTCAAATTATCTTTTTAAGGGAATTACTGTTTAGTAATTAAAAGTCAATTCCCAAATTTTGATGTCTTATTTAAAAAAAAACTTTTAATTTAAATTCGATTACAACCTTGTTTCACGCAGTAAGAGTATATTTCCTGGGTAAGGACAATTCTCATGGGAACCTACAGGATTTACAGCAAGGTTTGTGAGGTTTGTTTGTTTACTGTGAAAATGAGCCATCTTACCAACATTTCTCCTTCTCAGCGAAGTCTCCATGAATTTCTTTGCATGAAAGCCTATTTTCTCAGGCAATTTTAAATTTTCTTAATAGGCTAAGTTAAAATTTTGAACAATTAAAATTGACCTGTCATAATTTTAAAACTCTTTTGAAATTCCTTTATCAGAATCGCGAATTTACCAATCCTAATTCCACCTTTACCATCAAAAACAGTTAACATGTTGTTTTCATGATATAGTATCCATGAAACTATTATTTTCAAGTGACTTTGTTATGCTTATATATGAACATGATGCTGAGCAAAATGAACTCTAAGATATGGAAAGAGATATTTATTTGCAGTTGTTTTTAATGTACTATGTGATTTCTATTTTCGTTGGGTTTTTCCCCTATGGTTTATCTCCTACTGTGTTTGATTTTGGTACCCTGTGTATTGTGTATACATTTACCTTAATTAGGGAAGGGAAGAGGAACAACAAAATGGCGAGACACAGGAGAAAAGGAAAACCAATGCAATAGCAATACTCAGAAGACAATATGTTGGAAATGTACATTACAACTTGTGAGGGGTTTTGGGGTGAAGGAAAACTGTGAGAAAAATGAGAGAGGGGATAATAAGTTTGAAAAGTTATGTATTCACTGACTTACAATTGCTAAACCACTGCACATCACTTTCACATTAAAATTAAATTTAAAAAATAACCTGCATGAAATAAAATTTCACTGTATTGGTATAGTAAATATTGTTCTTTATGTAGTAACTTTTAAAAAAATCAGTACTATTTGGCCACTAATTTGAATGAATTACCCCTTCTTTATGGGAGGGCCACCAACTTGAATGTTATCCAACCAGACAATTTTTTCACAATATACTTGCCAATATTTTCAAACAAGAATTAACTAGTACTTTCTCATACTAAAACCGAAAACCGTTTAATTCTATGGAAATCCATAACTTTTAAAAGTAAATAAGTTGTTAAGAGGAAAGAATATATATGTTCTTCAAAATTCATACGACTAATAATTACTCACTTTAAAATTCTGAACATTCCATACCTGAGAGATTCAAAATAGTACCTGTTTCCATGTTATGTAATTCTGCAATAGATGCATTTTCCAATGGGGTGTTACAGATTGAGAAGTGAACAGAAAAATAGTCACATATTGGTGTAGGATAAAACTGTAAAGCGTCAGTTATAATTAATTCTTCAAGAGTAAGCAATTGTTTATCAGATTAAGCTATTATTTCTATGACCATCAATCCCATAATTTATGCCATAAAGTCATCCTAGACCAACAGTTTTCAACTTGTAGGGTGCACCTAAAAATTCCCTTAATTTACATCACAAATAGCTTATCTCTATTGGGAAAAATACTACACCTCTGCTAATGTGATGCCCTCCGTGTTCTGGAAAGAACACCACAATAAACTGGGTTGCATCATTTTTCCTCACCTGGTATTCTTGCAAATATTATTTATATTTATACTTTTTTAACTATCATAGATATTCAGGATGCTAAGATCGGAAGATTACAGTTCAAAGCCCATGAGGCAGGAAGGTTCCCTAGATTCTTATCTCCAATAAACTTCTCAGTAAAAGCCAGACACAAGTGGTACTGAGGTTGAAGTGTTAGGGCACAAGCCTTGAGCTTAACAGGCTCAGAGACAGTGTCCAGGTCCAGAGTTCAAGCCCTATGACAAAGCAATAAAACAAAAACAAAAATAAAAACAAACCCCAAACCTTGCATTTTTCTCACTGTATATACAGAGGCACGTAATTAAGGAAATTGCTTCCTGTGTTACATACAGGTAGAAGAAAGAAGATGTCACACAATTATTCTCTTCATACCATGTTATATTAAAGCCTCAAAAATTGCTTTTTCTAAATTTATAAATTAGTATCATCAATTTGTTGGCAACTCGGTCTACATTATTCATATTATCATTTTCTACATGAGCAGTTAGTTCTAATTATAACTCTCTTGAAACAATATGCTAGGCAAATAGAATGCAAGAAACATTTATAAATTTGTC
Source organism: Dipodomys merriami (assembly GCF_024711535.1). NCBI lineage: Eukaryota > Metazoa > Chordata > Mammalia > Rodentia > Heteromyidae > Dipodomys > Dipodomys merriami. The sequence goes on along the minus strand of NW_027203109.1, from coordinate 93,190 downwards.
AATTAAACCCTCTACCTAAAAAAAAAATTGTAGTATACTATAGAATATGAAATTACAAACGAAACCAAAGTATTTTTTGAAGTCTTAACTCTAATTTAGCAAGATCTATAAAGACCTACATTCGATGAACTTTGCTATTCCTCCAGGCTTAAGCTTTTGTAATCCTTCATTCTTTCCTTGGAATCTAACAGAATGATGATTACTTACTTTTTCAAATTTTGGATGGGAATCATGAACCATTTTGCATCTAGGAATGTTCTGTAATGAAGAGAGCATTTAAAACACAACTGAGGGTTATATACCAGTTGCATTTCAATAGAAAACTTGGCTTTTCAAACCATAATGAAGAAATTAGCCCAAACTTCCAACAGTGCATTCCTATATTGTTTGGTTTGTTTTATTAAGACAAATTATACTACCTGCTTCAGGGAAGGTATCAGTAGTAATTACAGTCTCTTATCTCCTGTCAGTCTGAGTGCTCGATTTCAAGGCTTGTATCACATTGACCCACCATAGTTTCTTTCTTTATTTACTTATTTGTTTGTTTGTTTATTTTTGGGTCCGGTAATGGGGCCTGAACTCTGGGCCTGGGTGCTGTCCCTCAGCTCTTCAGCTCAAAGCTAGCGCTCTACCACTTACGCCACAAAGCCACTTCCAGGTTTTTTCTTTTTGCTTATGTGGTGCTGAGGAATCAAACCCAGGGCTTCATGAATGCAAGCCAAGCTCTCTACCACTGAGCCACATTCCCAGCCCCTTCTTGTTTTATTTAATCTAGAAACAGATTAGCAATTCTGAACTTCTCCAGTGATATTATCCACTGGACTTCTCAGACTGTTCATGTACTATTTTCAAAGATGTTCTAACATTTGACACAGGGTATGAACATTTTCAATGCATCTGCCGGGTCTCTGATTCATTCCTCCATAGATCCAATCCCTTTAATATTGATTACTTGACTCTCTTACTATATCTGGTCTTTATGTAATATTCTCAAACTTTTTTGAAGAAAGTTCATTTGAGGATTTTCTCATTTTAAAAATTATTACTTGATTCTAGTTTTACTCAGGACATCTTTTCTATTGTTTTCTAGCTTTTCTACATATTCTGAGAGTTGCTTCAGAGGCACATATAAGGGCCTTTGTGTGTATGTGTATGTTTAGATGTATGTTTGCAAAAGCCTCAAGCTCTTATTCCTCATTCTTGCTCATGACTGTTATTCCATCACCTGAGCCATTCTTCCAATCCAGCTTTTGGCTGGTTAATTATAGATAGTGTCTCAAACACTGTTCTGCCCAGGCTGGATGCAAACTGAACTTCCCAGACTCCTTTACATTCTTAGGTTTCATTTATCCATTAGAATCAACTTTTAAACTACAAAAATTTTTCGAGTGTAAAGTCTAAGCTGTAGTCCAGATTTTTAACTCAAGATTTCATATAAAGATAGATGAATATACAAATTACATATGCTGAGTGTACACTGTTCGAAATGAGATCCTAAGCTGGGTGGTGTTGAGATCTGAGGATTGGAGTTCAAAGCCAGCCCCGGTAGGAAAGCCCCGGAGACTCTTTTCTCCAATTTACTGCAAGAAAACTGGAAACGGCACTGTGGCTCAAGTGGTAGAGCATTAGACTTGAGCTGAATAGCAGAGGGACAGTGCCCAGGCCCAGAGTTCAAGTGCCAAGACCACCACCAACAAAAATATATAAGTAAAGGAAAGAAAAAAATTTGATCTTATCCACCAGTTCATGGCTAGTATAATCCCTGCTCTCTCAAGATGGACTTTTTTTTTTCCCAATTAAGTCCATGCTTTTATATCTGACTGGCATTTGAAACAGAATTATTCTTACATTCTACTTTCTACAAAGTTGTGTCATTAGCAAGCATGATTTAGAATATACTTCGTGTTCCACGTAGGAGTAATGCTTTCTCTATATCACTTTCATAAATCTACATACTGGACTTGGCTTTATTGTTTCAACGTGGTCTTATTTGTATAGTCTTCTGTAGTGTATTGAACCCTTATACTTAAACACAGAATTTCTCTTTCTCTTATTATTGCTATTGTTAACATGAGTTATCAAATTCATGTACACTTGGGAAATAATGTGCAGCACATACTCTCACAAAAAAATGATCTGAGAACCTTCTCCCCTTTAAAATTCGCTTTAATTTACAGAGAATTTGCAAATTTTGAACTCAATATACTCATGGATAATATATTTATAAGAAATATAAATTTCATATTTTATCTTTACTAAGTTGTCTCTGAAACACGTGCTAACACAGGTCCAAAGGTGTCCTTGTGTTATTTCGGTGAAGCCAGAAAACATTCATTATACCTCAAGCAGCACCATAGATTGTTCCTGAAAGTAACTGTTACTGGATGTGGAAACTGATCCCAAGAGAGGAATGGAACATAGAAGATTGACAAAGTCAAAATTAACTTGTGCTTTCCTTTTACTGTAAAAGAAGAATATCCGAAGGCTTGAAGGAAAATCTGTCCCTGACTTATTCTAGTGTGTTTTTACTCATATATAATTTTTCTGTAAACTTCTAGTTGAGAGAATTACAAAAAGAAATAATGTGCCATTTGATGGCCAGCATAGAACAAAAGGAAATAACGTTGCTTTAAATATGATGTACTGCAGGGGCTGAGAAGGTGGCTCAGTGGTAGAGCACTTGCCCTGCTTGCCTGAATCCCTAGGTTAGATTCCTCAGCACCGCATAACCAAAAATAAGCCAGAAGTGGTGCTGTGGCTCAAGTGGTAGATCGCTAGCCTTGAGTTGAAGAGCAGAGGTAAAGTGTCCACGCCCAGAGTTCAGGCCCACGACTGGACCACCCCCCCAAAAAAAAAAATTCTACTGCAAATAAACAAATACATGTTGGTTTAAAAGTGTTTTATGGATGGATATTTCACCCCTGAGATGATTCTTTTTTTTTTTTTTTTTTTTTTGTCGGCCATGGAGCTTGAACTCAAGCCTGGACGCTGTCCCTCAGCTCTTCAGCTCAAGGCGAGTGATCTACCACTTGAGCTATAGTGCCATTTCCGGTTTTCTGGTGCTTTATTGGAGATAGGAGTCTCATGGTCTCTCCTGCCCGGGCTGGCTTTGAACCGCGATCCTCAGATCTCAGCCTCCTGAGTAGCTAGGATTACAGGCGTGAGCCACCAGCGCCTGGCCCCTGAGATGATTCTTTTGTTGCAGGAGTCAGTTATCAATTCCTTTAGTTTGATCCTGAGTTCTCTAGACCAATAAGGATTCCAAAAAAGCATCTTGTGTGTATGATCAGCAAAAGGAGCCACTTTTCAGACCAGTACTCCTTTAAGGAAGGTCCCAATGAAATATGTTTTTTTGTTTGCTTTTTTGTTTAGCTTGTGTTGGTTCTGGGGCTTGAACCCAGAGGCTGGACCCTGTCCCTGAACAGTTTTCTTTCCTGCTCACCTACCCGCAAAGCTAGTACTCTACTGCTTGAACCAAAACTCCACTTCTGTATTTTTTGCTGTGAAATTACAGATAAGAGTTTGACAGACTCTCCTACCTGGTTTGGCTTTAAACTAAGATAGTAAGAAAGCCAAGTGACATCAACTGTATAGACTACCCTTTTCAAAAAGAAATTTTAGATGAAGTTTATTGTAAAGCTAATATTTGACATTTTTCTTTCTTTATTAATGTGAGCATACCGTACAGAAGAGTTACAATTACATGGGTAAGATAACGATTGCATTTCATATCAATCATTGTTGCCTCCTCTTTGTTTCCCCTTCCCATCTCTTCCCATATACCCCCTCCCCACACTTGATCCTCCCCCCCACCAAAGTTGTAAAGTTCGTTTTTCGACATAACGACTTATTCATCTCATTATTTCAATGGGTCCACCTGTATCCTTGGTTTAACGATTTGTTTTTGGAGAATATGTCCAGCAAAGAATCCATAACATAACTCAGCAAAAGTAGGTGCACTGAATCATTTTGGAATTATTTTCTTTTGCTTGGGAAGATTATTGATCTTGTCGTTCCTTTTGGGGAAACTTAAAGTCATATTTCACCTTTTTTTGTTCGTTGTGGGGCTTGACCTCTGATCCTGGGTGCTTAGCTATAGCACCACCTTCGGGTTTCTGGTGGTTAATTGAAGGTTAGGGTCTCATGGACTGTCCTGACAAGGCTGGCTTTGAACCAAAATCCTCTGGTCTCAACCTCCTGAGTAGTTAGGATTAAAAGTAGTAAACCACCAACACCTGGCTCATATTTGCATTTAGGTGCACTGAATGACACTGTGTAGACAAAGAATGGAAATTTTAACCAAATGATGACATTGCAGCATTTCAGAAAAATTGAAGTAGCAATACATATATCCTCCTTTTCCATTTTGTAACATTAATGACTGATGAGCTATGGGACCCTTACATTAGCATCCTCTGCCATCTGTATAGGTGTATTTAGTATCAGGAAATGTTCATAGAGAAATATAGTAATAATATTTTTAGAAAGCAAAGGAGATAAGGTATGAAAGAATAGCATAGAAGGAGATACATTTATCAAACAGAGATTAAGAGCTAGCCTAAGAGATTTAGAATGCTAAAGGCAATGAAGAAAAGCCTAGTTGACAACTAGTTCTACAATAACCAAAAATGGTTCTCAAGAACAGTTTCTGGTATACCTTAATTACTAACATTTATTCCTTCTATCTGGAGTTATTCCTTATTTTCTGTCACAACTATTAATTAGCCTCTGCCTTTTTGGTGCCATAATTGACCAAAAAGATTTCAAGATTACACATAGCCTACCTTTCTCTTTGTGATTATCAGTGATGACACAAATCCTGGAATGGTTGAATTTTCAGAATTAAACTTTAACTGACATCTAAGCACATTCCTGGCATTAATTGCTGTGACTTAATGAACAAAACTTTTTTCAACACAGTATCCTCATATAAGTAAAGTACATGAATCAGGTGTCAGTATAGAAGAAGCAATTATATATTCCAAGTATGGGTTATTTATTTTGCATTTACTGTTTTATTTGTTTTTGTTTTTTTTCTTTTTGCCAGTCGAGGGGCTTAAACTCAGGGGTAGTGAATTTTCCTGAGCTTTTTTTTTTCTTGCACAATGATAGCTCTCTATCACTTGAGGCACAGCATCACTTCCAGTGGGTTTTTTATGTGTTACTAAGGAATTGAACCCAGGGTTTCATGGATGGTAGGCAATCAACGTACCATGAAGCCACATTCCCAGAGACTTAAATAAATTTCTTAAGATGACAACATATTTTCATTACGTAACTACATATCATAATTTTGGCCAGGTGCTAGAAAATGATGTAGAAGACAATACAATAAAATAAGTCTAGTAAGGCTGGATGGACAATGAAGAACTGTCACGGTCTAGCCAGGGAACAGAGGGGCTTATCTCATGGAGCTGTTTCAACAAGCTGAGCGAGACAGCTCCTGACCCAGAGCCAACCTCCAGAATGAGAGGGCCTCCTTGGGTTCTAGCTACATGGGGATGCTGGGCCCCCTCCTCCAGCACCCATTCAACCAGTTCTTGTGAGAGATAGAGAAAAAAAGTCAAAATTACAATTAAGTCTGGTGCCAGTGGCTCAGAATTCTAATCCTAACTACACAGGACGCTGAGATGTGAGGATCATGGTTCATAACCAGCCCAGGCACGAACGTCTGTGAGACTCTTACTCCAAAGTACTACCATAAAATCAGAAGTAGTGCTCTTGGCTCAAGTGGTAGAGCACTAGCCTTTTGCTGAGGCACTCAGGAACATCGCCTATGCCTAGAGTTCCAGCCCCACGACTGACAAGAAGTGGACTTCCTTCCACAAAAAGTGGATTGAATAGCACCCATTGTCCTAGGGAGCAAGGTAGCTAAGTCAGGCAGAGCTTCCTGTGAAGTTGAAGTCATAAGTAGGTCACCTGGTTTCTCTGTGCTTGGTTTCACCAGCTGCAAAACTCAACACAGTGAAGGATCCTCTTCCTCATGGGTATAGGGTAATTATGAAAGAGAGCAATGTTTTGTTTCATAATCCCACATCCGTTACACAATTAACAGGCCCCACCTGTGCCCTTTCTGGCTGCCTTACTGTTATTTGCTAACAGAATTTCGGAGAACCTTATCTGAAGGCTGCTCCCTATGTACCTAGCCATGCTCCGGAGATCCCTCTGTATAAATCCCTTGTTTTCTCATAACTCCTCTGAGGAGAATGAGGTCTAATGGTTGTGACCCTACCCAGAGCTTCACCTGTGGTTAAGAATCGACTGCTGTGATTTTTTTTGCCTGCTCAAACTGACTTAAGAAACAATTCAAGCCACAGGAAAATGAAACACCACAAGCAGACCAGAAACTCCAAAAAGAGACAGGTTAAGGGAGATACAGGATCTTCCAATTCCTCCCACCCCAAAAAATCAAAGAACTCTTTTTTTACCTTTTATAACATTTTTTTCTAAAAGTTTTTTTTTAATTTTTAATTTTTAACTTTAATTTTTTTCTACCGCTCATAATTTTTATTTTAGAGGATATGTGTGTCTACTTTTTTTCTCTTTAAATTTTTTTTGTTTAGCTCTACTGATCATTTGATCCTTTCTTTCTTTCCTTCTCACTCTTTTCACTTTTTCTTCTTTTTCATTCTTCTTTGCGTGACTTAATTGTTGTTCTGCTCATTCTCAGATATGCCAATAGTTGATTATTAGACCTCATTGTGTAGACACTTCATCCAGAATTTTATTACTCAATTTAAAAACTCTTAGACTTAAATTTCTTAATAGCGGTACTACCTCTTTATACGTACATAATATTTTAAGCATATTTATAAGTTTTTCATGTCTCCTTTATATCCCTCCCCTTCTCTTATTCTATCCACATTCTTCTGTAAATATTACGTTTCCATTTGCATAATTTTTAAATGTTGCACTTCTTACATCTTAATTTTTGTTTTTCTATTTTTTCTTGTATTTTCTTTCTCTTTCTTCTTATTTTCTCTCTCTCTACTATCATTCTATCCAACCTATTTCCTGCTTTGTGATTAGGATTTAGTTAATTTAACTCTCCCACTGCCTTTCCATATCCCTATATGCCGATTTTTACCCATATCTCACCCTAAAAATAATAATTTCTGTTGGCCAAATTCTTCTTTGCAATGTTCGTAGCCCATTAATACATAGTTGTTTGATATTGAATAGGTATATCTGTTGAACTAGATTGTATCTGCAGATTTTTGACTGTGAAACTACAGACTTTGGTTGATGCTTGCCTTAAAATAGTGAGCTAGCACAAAACCAGCGTTACTTTCATCCCAAATGGGCAGGGCAACCTGGAAAAACACAAGAAAAATGGCAAGTCCGCGTATCTCAACTCCCACTCATGATAATCAGGGGTCAGAAAAGATAATCAATAATCCAGAGGAGAGGTCACACAAAGCTCTCCAAACACTACTGGTAATTATGGTAAATTAAAAGATTGAAAACCTGCAAAGGACTCTGAATGAGCGTGATAGGGAGAGAGAGGAGGCAAAACAAAATTTAATACAAGAATATCATGAGCGTGAGGAATCTACTCAAAGATAGATACATAATTGCATGAGCAGATTGAGAACACTCAAAGAGAAATAAAGGAATGCCGTGAGCAGGCTGAGATCACTCAAAGAGAACTACAGGAACTGCGTGAATGTGAAGAAGCTTAATCAGAGAGAAATACAGGAATTGAGAGAGCTCGATGAGAATGCAGAATGATCACTAAAGGCATTCATGGAATCCATAAACAGAGAACTGATCGATGTCAGGGAGACCACAAAGGGAATGCTGAATGGAGCCCAACAGAAGGAATGGGAATAACCAATCAACTAAATAATTTGAGAATAAACACTGACAACCAAATTAAGGAAGTAAAGAAGTTCACACAAGATTTAAAACAATGCTCCAACAAAGAATTTGAAGCCATCAAAGCTGACCAACTAGAAGAAAAAGAAATTTAAAACAAAGTATAAAGTCTTGATAGTAGGTTAGGCCATGCAGAAGATCGAATCTCGGAGATTGATGTCAGCCTAGATATTATAGAGAAATATGATAGATCTATTCAACACTGGGAAGACACCATCAGAAGGCCTAATCTGAGGATAATGGGTGTAGAGGGGAACCTAGAAACAGAAGTTAATGGTCTAGGAAATTTGTTTAACAGGATCCTAGCAAAGAACTTCCCAAACATGTAAAAAGATAGGCCTATTCAGATACAAGAAGCTTTTAGAACTCCAAAAAGACCAGACCAATATAGGACATCCCACCATCAAATTATAATCCACACAGGATCAATTCAAACCAAAGAAAAGATCCTTAAAGCTGTCAAGGAGAAAAGATCAATCACCTATAAAGGGAAACCAATTAAAATCACCTCAGATTTCTCAGCGGAAACAATCATAGCAAGAAGAGCCTAGAATGATGTATGCCATGCCCTAAAGACAAACAATTATCAACCAAAATTCTGTACCCAGCTAAACTCTCCTTCATAACTGGAGGTCAAATAAAAACCTTCCATAGCAAAGAAAAATTAAGACAATATATCTCCACCAAACCAGCTCTACAAAACATTCCTAAAGACGTCCTACACATAGAAAACTAACGAGATAACAATAAATGCCAGGGATTCGCACCCAAACTGAGAATCCAAGAACCATAAGAACGCAATTGACGCAGCCCCCAAGAAGATGGATAAAATGGCAGGTACTCCCAAATACCTCAGTCCTATCTCTCAACATTAACAACTTAACTCTCTAATTAAGCGACTTAGACTATCTAGTTGGATTAAAAAGCAAGATCCTTCTATCTGCTGCCTTCAGGAGTCACATATTGTCCATAAAACAAACACATTTTGAATGTGAAATGCTGGAACAAATCTACCAAGCAAACGGCCCCCATAAACAGGCGAGAATTGCAATCCTAATATCAGATATAAGAGATTTCAAATTAAAATTCATGAGAAGAGATAAAGAAGGTCATTACATACTAAATTAAGGTATCTCTCCTTCAGGAGAATATTACAATTCTAAATATCTATTCGCCAAACAACGGAGGACCCAAATTTATCCAAGAAGCAGCACTTTCCCTCAAATCTCACAGAGATACAAAGACATTAATTGTTGGGGATTTTAACACACCACTCTCCCCTCTAGATAGATCAACTCGGCAAAAACTCAACAGAGAAACTGCAGATCTAAAAAACTGCATAGATCAACTAGATTAAACAGACATCTACTGAATATTTCACCCAGCAGCATCAGAATACACATTTTTCTCAGCAGCACATGGAACATCTTTGAAAATAGAACACATTTTAGTCCACAAAGCAAACTTGTCCAAATTCAGAAACATTGAAGTTATACCTTGCATTCTCTAAGGCCACAAGGAAATAAAATTAAACTCAACACCAAAAGCCACCAGAGAAAATCCTGTAACACATGGAGGCTGAAGAATATACTGCTGAATCACCAGTGGGTCATGGAAGAGATTAGAAAGGAAATTCAAATGTTCATGAACACACAAATTACCAGCTCCTTTGGGACACAGCAAAGGCAGTACTCAGGGGCAAGTTTATAGCTCTGAGTTCCTACATCAACAAATTGGAGAGATCTGAAACCAACAATGTAGTGACACATCTAAATCTCCTTGAAAAAGAGCACCAAGATAAATCGCAATCCAGTAGATGCAAAGAAATAATTAAAATGAAATCAGAAGTTAATGAATTAGAATTCAAAAAAACATAGAAAGAAGCAACAAAACAAAGGTTTGTTACTTCCAAAAAATTAACAAAATTGACAGACGCTTAGCAAATCTTATCAAAAAAGAAAGAACACACACAAATAATTTCAGAAATGAGAATGGAAACATCACCACAGAATCAACCAAGATTCAGAACATTATATGGAAATATTTTTCAAAACTTTATGCAAATAAGTTTGAGAACTTAGCAGATATGAAACTTTTCCTAGCAAATATTGACACACCAAAACTAAACCAAGAGGAGTTAAACCATCTTAACAGGCCCATATCAAGCAATGAAATAGAAACAGCAATAACAAACCTCCCACCTACGAAAAGTTCAGGACCAGATGGCTTTACAGCAGAAGGCCTTCAAAACACAGCTCACACCAATACTCCTCCAAATCTTCAATGAAATTGAAAGAGAAAGTTCACTACTGAACTTATTCTATTAAGGCATCATAACTCTCATGCCAAAACCAGGCAGCGACTCATCACAGAAAGATAAATATAGACCCATTTCTTTGATGAACATTGATGCAAAACTTCTCAACAAAATTTTGGCTAATCAAGTTCAACAATTCATCCAAAAAATCCTACACCATGATCAAATAGGATTAATTTCAGGGATGCAAAGCTGGATCAATATAGGCAAATCAATTTATAATTCATCACATTAGCAGGAGCAAGGATAAGAAACACATGGTTATCTCAATAGATGCATTTGACAAGATCCAAAACCCCTTTATGATGAAGGATCTGCAAAAATTAGGAATCCATGGAACTTTCTTCAATATAATAAATACTATATATGACAAATCTATACTTAAATACTATACTTAATGGTGAAAAAATAAGCCATTTCCCCTTAACTCATGAACGAGAAAAGAATGTCCTCTCTCTCCACTTCTCTTCAATCTAGCATTGGAATGCCTAGCTACAGGAATAAGACAAGATGCAAACCTAAAGGGGATCCAAATAGGGAAAGAAGAAGTAAAACTCTCCCTCTTTGCAGATGTCATGATCTTGTATTTAAAGAATCCCATAGACTCCACTCCCAAATTACTCAAGCTGATTCAAAACTTTGACAAAGTAGCAGGGTATAAAATTAACCCTCAAAAAGCAATGGCTTTTCTCTATACCAACAATGAGAAAAGTGTGGCTGAAATTAGGAAAGCATCTCTATTCGTAATAGCCCCACAAAAAATAAAATACCTAGGAATTAACTTAACCAAAGTAGTGAAGGACCTCTATGATGAAAATTTTAAAAACCTGAAAAAGGAAATCAAAAGAGATCTTAGAAAGTGGCAGAAACTCCCATGCTCCTGCATTGGAAAGATCAACATCGTGAAAATGGCAATCCTTCCCAAGGCTCTCTACAAATTCAATGTGATACCTATCCATATTCTAACCTCATTCTTCAAGGAAATAGAAGAGGCAATCCAATAATTCATAGGGGACAAAATAAAAGACCCCAAATATCAAAAATGATCCTCAACAGAAAGAACAGTCCTGGAGGAATATCAATACCAAATTTCAAACTCTACTACAAAGCCATAGTAATCAAAACAGCTTGGTACTGGCATAAGAACAGACCGCAAGACCAATGGAATAGAATTAAAAACCCAGAAATGAACCTACATACCTATAGCCTTTTAATATTTGATAAGGGAGCTAAAAAATATAATGGAAGAAATACAACTTCTTCAGTAAATGGTGCTGGCAAAATTGGTTAACTACTTGTAGAAAACTAAAGTTAGATCCTTATATATCACCCTGCACCAAAATCAACTCCAAATGAATCAAAGAACTCAGAGTCAAAGCAGACACTCTGAAAACATTACAGGGGAATAGGAGAAATCCTAGGTCTCCTTGGCACAGGCTGAAATTTTCTTAATGAGACCCAGAAACACAACAAATCAAAGAAAGGTTGGACAAATGGGATTGCATGAAATTGCAGAGCTTCCAAATGGCAAAGGACATAACTAGTAAGATCATTATAAAGCCCATGGATTGGGAGAAAATCTTCAATAACCATAGAATGGACAAGGGTCTCATATTTAAAGTATACCTGGAACTCATAAAATTAAATCCCCCAACAACAAATCTTCAAAGAAACAACTGCCCAATAAATAAGTGGGCTAAAGACATAAAGAGAAACTTCTCTGTAGAGGCAAAGAGGATGGCCAATAGACACATGAAGAAATGCTCAACCTCTCTAGCCATAAAAGAAATGCAAATCAAAACAACATCGAGATACCACCTCACCCCAGTTAGAATGGCTATAATCAAGAACTCTGATAACAACAGATTATGGAAGGGATGTGGACAGAAGGGAACCCTACTATATTGTTGTTGTGAGTGTAAATTTGTTCAACCACTTTCGAAAGCAGTATGGAGGCTCCTCAAAAGACTCCACATAGAGCTCCCCTATGATCCAGCAATCACACTTTTGGGCACTTACCCAAATGTTCACAAACAAGAGCTCACTAAAGCTATCAGCACAACTATGTTTGTTGCAGCCTTTTTTACCATAGCTAAGATATGGAACCAACCGAGATGCCCCTAGGTAGATGAATGGATCAACAAAATTGGGTATATATACACAATGGAATTGTATGCCTCCATCAGAATGAATCACATTGATCTATTTGTTAGGAAATGGAAAGACTTGGAAAAAATTATATTAAGTGAAGTAAGCCAGGCCCAAAGAAACAAAGGTCCCATGGTTTCCCTTATTTGCAATAACTAGTATATATCTGAGTCAAGCAGAAAAGTTCCGATAAGTTCACGTTAGGAAAATGAAACCTAAGGTATGTATTCAAATTTTTTTCTTTCATACGATTGTTTCTAGTACATTTATGAGGTTATTTCTTTGTTGCTTTTTATGTCGCTTCCTCAGGGTACAATCCCTGCTTTTACTGTATTTGATGTTATAATTTATGGAGGGGAAAGGAAAAAACAAATCGTTTAAATAACGATTACAGGTGGACCCATTGCAACATTGAGACGTAGAATTTGTATGTCAAAAATGAACTTTACCACTTTGGTAGGGGGAGGTAGAGGATCGGGTAAGGGTGCGGGATGAGGATGGGATGTGAAGGGGAAACAAAGGAGGAGGCTACAATGCTTGATAAGAAATGTACTCATTATCTTCCCCATGTGATTTTAACCCCTCTGTACAGTATTTTCACAATTAAAAAAAAGAAAAAAAAAAGATTCGGCTGCTGTGGACTAAAAGTTAGGGATAATCCATCTAAATCAATGATTGCACATGTTGCTACTTGTCTACCATCCCAACTACAGTTTACCAGGCCTGGTGGAGCATACCTGTCAGAGATAGGAGGACCTCAATCCAGTCCAACCATACCATATATTGAGGCTCTGCTTCAGAAATTCCCAAGACAGAAAGGTGGCTCCTCACAGACAGGGAGAGGACACAAGTAGGGTGTCATGGTGCCCCCAGAGGGGTTTCTGACCCGGGGTAGGGGTGGTTTTGCGGCAGCCACTCACAAGTGCTCCTGGGGAAGTTGCTTGAGGCTGCTCCAGGTAGGGTGAGCAGGGATGGCAGTGGCATTGCAGAAACATGACCTCAGAGAAGAGAACCAGGCCCAGGGACCAGGTTGGAGCTTTACATGCCCTGGCAGGGTGCCATTGCCTGATGTTTGAAATTCTGAACTTTGGGAAGGCAGGGAGGGGGCTGGGGCGTAGGCCGGCTTCTCAATTTCCTTCTATATTCCAGTCGCCTTGAGTCTCTTCTCACCACTCAGCCATCACTACCTTCCTCAACTGCTGGTAGTGGTGTAAACTAACAGAGGGAATCCAGGTGCTACCAGGCAGCATGGAATGTGGGCGTGGCCACCATTCTTGTATCTCATTGGTCATAAAGAACAATGAAAGAATGGGGGTGTGGCCAGAATCCTGTGATGCAAACAGTATGGGAGGAGTCAAGAAGATAGCAGCTCCCCCAGCCCTTTTCCCAGGGAACAATGTCCAATTCAGTTGGAGACAAGAGGGTGACCTTCTTTAGCCACATGGCTGCAAAGATCATTGTGTATGGCTGTTTGTTCCCAGTCCCAGACCATGAACTGAGGATATGGGCACAGTCTGTGAGCTGCTTTTGCTCAAGGCTGGCCTTCCACACTGCAGCCACAGGGATTCTGGCTTTGTTGGCACTGAAGTTGGACTTTCCTTCCTATGGTGACTTTGACCATGATCCTCCCATCACAGCCTTGTAAGTATCAAGGAAGACTGTTGAGAGCCACTGGTGCCTGCCTAATCATTGGTCTTTCTGATGTTCTTGGGCAGACTGGTGAGTTCCATATCCTTGGGTTTAAGTGTTGGGAGCTGTAGCCCACAGTTAGAATCCTGGTCCTGCCACCTCCAAATGGAAGGCTATCCTTAGAAACTTATTCCTGTCCATATGATTACCGATGGAATATGATGGATGTCATGATTGAAAGAGCATTTTTTCAATGATTCTAGGATAAAATTATATACAATTATGTTATAGGACACTAATCAATGTTAATTAATGCTTTATGAAGCATTTAAACAATCACATTCATAAAATGGAGGCATAATGAAATACCTAAGAATTACTATACTATTACATAATATAAAGGTGCCATTTTTCTGCCAGGACTGGGATTGGAACCTTGGAACCTATGGCCTTGGTAACTCTGTTGCACTGTGTGGGACGGAGAAGCTGGCCTCCTTGAAGTCAAGAAATTCAAGTCTGTTCTTTAGGCCTGAAATAGATCCCCACCACTAGAAAACATTCTATTCATGTACAATTTACATATATGATTTATATTTATATACATATGGTGACTCCATAATGCATTGAGTGCTGTTATTTTATTTTTTTGTTTTATTCATGTATTGACAATTTATTTTGACTAATATAGCACATAAAACATTGATTACATTGATTACATAAGATATAGGTCTGCATATGTATTCCACTTCATACGTGACACCTAAGACTGTCACAGAAAAGGAAAACATGTATCACCATCAAGTTCTTACTCCACAATTCAATTTTGGGGAGTGCTGGGATCTAAACTCACGGCCTACAAGCCTACAATGCCCAATTCATGAATGGGTGAGTGTCAGCACGCCATCCTGGGGCAAATTGAGCTGACAGGCTGTTCCCAAGACCTGCGATCAAGCCCCAGGTGTTAGCAAAATAAGAACAGATTGACATGCATGTGGCAGTATGCTAATAAATATGTATTGTTATAGAGTGTTAGAGATGTCTATAAATTATTCAGTTATATAGACTACATTCCTATCAATTCCTGGGTACTAATCATGCGTCCATGTAATTAATGTTATTGTTTTCATCCTTATACTATTAATGAAATCAATCACTGTCCTGAAATTGTTGTGTTCCTGTAATAATAT
Source organism: Dipodomys merriami (assembly GCF_024711535.1). Lineage (NCBI taxonomy): Eukaryota > Metazoa > Chordata > Mammalia > Rodentia > Heteromyidae > Dipodomys > Dipodomys merriami. The sequence continues at coordinate 78,031 of NW_027203109.1, read as the reverse complement.
TCTTTTTATGCTTCATAAATATTAAATAAAATCAATTAGCCTCCTGAAATGATGCTGCCTAAATTTATAGGAGCATCATTCCTGATCAACTCATTGATTCTTGACATTGATAACATTACATTTTTCTTCCTATGGATGGGAACCATTTTCTTAGTATCTCCTGCCATTGGTTGGTGTTAGGAGGGGGATTCAAATCGGGGCCTATGTTGCCACGGTGGCCTATGACTTCCCAGATATTCTGGAAGCCTTCAGCAATGCAAGGTGAAATACCCTTTGCAACAGTGTCATTCAGACACATGAGGGTCACCGAGCAAAGGAAGAAAACATAAAAAGGCCATATTTTTTCTGTGCATAACTTTCCCTGCAAGACCTGGGGGTCTAGGATCCCAGAAGCAGCTGTAGGTCTAGTGGCTGCACCCCAGCCTAGGGTGATTGAAGCTGAGGCAGAGTTGCCACAACCTGACATCAAGCCCGTACTGAGAAAAGTAAAATTAAAAAAAATTAGCTCCCTGGCTTGCAATTCATGATATTTATCCTTCCAGGCATTGGATTTGAACCCAGGATCTGGGTAAATCTAGTGAGGGATAAAATTGTAAGAGTGAGACTAGAAATGTGGCTTAGTGGTAAAGAGCTCGCTTAGCATGCATGAATGCCAGGGTTTAATACTCAGTGTCACATACTCAGAAAAATCCAGTAGCTGTGGAGTGGCTCAAGTGGCTAACTTGAGGAAAAGGAGTTCAGAGACAGTACCCACACCCTAAGATCAATCCCAAGGACTGCCAAAAACAATAGACGAGATGTCAGTGGCTCACACATGGAACTCTAGAATCTCAGGAGGCTGGGAGCTGAAGATCACAGTTCAAAGACAGCCTAATCAAAGAAATCTTTTTAGATGCTTATCTCCAGTGAACCATGAAAAGACCACATGTGGCACTGTGGTTCAAGTGGTAGAGTGTTCGCCTTGACTTGAGGGGCACTGAAATATGCACAGTGGAAGTCAAAACGAGGGTGAAAGTTAACCCCTCTGACTTGGGTGATCCTGATGGTCGTAGGCTCCCTCCCTATTCCCCCAATTGGAGGGGAGGTATGGCACACTACGAGACCTGTGAGAGGGACTTTCAAGACCCAGACCCCTATGCCATGGAGGGAACAAGGGGTGGGGAAGTAACCTACTGGAAGACCTACCCTGGAAAGTAAGGGCCACCCGAGAGCCCGGCAGGAATCGCTTCCCCAAGCGTTTCCCTTCAATCTGTCACCAGGGGCTAACAGGCCCTTGGAATAGTATCCATGGGAAGCTAAGGATCTTAAAGAGCTCCGCAAGGCGGTGGCAGAGGATGGCCCAAACTCTTCTTGGGCCCAGACCCTATTACCGGACATTGCTTATCACCCATGTGTCCCTAAGGACTGGCTGGATGTGGCCAAAGCTGTACTTACTAGTCCTCAGTTTATTATATGGTGTGCTTTCTTTGAGGAGGAATGCAGAGAGTGGAAAGAGAATAACTGTCAGGCTCAACCTGCGATAGCTATTACTTATGCCATGTTAGCAGGGATGCGGGAAGGGTACTTCACTGACATCCAACAGGCCACAATACCTGGCCCGTACTGTGACCAGGTGAGGCAGGCAGGACTTGCCGCATGGTATAAACTGGATGATAGGCCTACTGAGTCCCCTATAGCAGGAGTGAGACAAAAACCGGGTTAGCCTCTACCAGATTTCATAGACCGAATCCAATCGAGCATTCACAGCAAGCTGCCAGAAGGGAACCTGCATGATCAGTTTGTCAAGCAGCTGGTCTGGGAAGGGATGAATGCAGACCACTGCATGGCCTGCATGGGATTGAGAGAGAGTTCCCTGGGCAGCTGGGTGGTGGCCTCCCAGGATGTGGGAACGCAACAGCACCAGTTCCAATCATTAGCTTTGGCTTTAAAGGCTCAGACATCTTCAATGACTGAGGCAATTACCCAGGCATTGGCAGCCCAGGACCAAGGAACCCCAAGATCATCTGGGAGAGGATTTGTTTTAAATGCAGGCAGGGGGCTGGGAAGGTGGCTCAGTGGTAGAGCGCTTGCCTTGCATGCCTGAGGCCCTGGGTTCGATTCCTCAGCACCACATAAGCAAAAAGAAAAAAGCTGGAAGTGGCGCTGGGGCTTAAGTGGTAGAGTGCTAGCCTTGAGCTGAAAAGCTGAGGGAAAGTGCCCAGGCCCAGAGTTCGGGCCCCACGACCGGACCCCCCAAAAAATAATGCAGGCAGGAAGACCACTTTAAGAGGGACTGTTTACAGTAATCCCCCACCAATTGGCCTGGGGGCAAACCATCCCCTACACTCTGCCCCAGAGGCGGGGAGGAATACAAGTTTGATTTAGATGGGAAGCCTTTAAACTAGGGGAGGGGCATCCTCCAGCCCCGCTAACTCAAGGAGCAACCCCCTCTGCTGAGAGGCACAGGCAGCCCTGTGGCAGGGCGACCCAGGCCCATTGGACCGTCCCCCTGGTGGAAGGACTCTGCCCTAAAATGAGTACTCTCGTAGGCGGAATGAGGTTTCACTGCTTAATTGACACTGGGGCAGATCGAACCATACTCAGGGAGGAGGAAGTGCCCTTGAACTGGAAGCTTTTACCTGGGCCCCTGTTATTGGCGGTAGAGGGCAACACCCAGTTCCAAGAGACGCTTACCCTTATGACATGGACTAGCCCAGATGGAGAACAGGAAAAGATATGCCCTTTAGTGGCAAAAAAAAAAAAAAAACTCCCTGCCAATTTACTAAGACAAGACATGCTAAGACAAATGGATGCTGTGGTCACTACAGACCATCAAGCATCCTATGATGATATCCTGGATGGGGATGAAGCACAAAGTCTTAAACAGGATCTAGAGGGAGTTAAGGAAAGGATTTTTTTAACTTTCATAATTACAGAGAAGAAAATAGGGGACCCACTCAGGTGCACCCCCCAATCCTAAAATGTCACTTCCTCCAGAGTACCTCCCATTAGGTGGAAGCCGGGAAGCCCAATCTGGATGGAGCAGTGGCCATTGACAATATCTAACACCCATATTTGTTATTCAAAAAGCCTCCTGGGCTTGGCATATGCTCCAAGATCTACATAAGATACATGAAAGGATGGAGCTAATAAGAATGCCCCTAAGAAGCATGCCCTGGACTCCTGCTATACCTTCAGAATATACCTTGGTTGTGAAAGATTGTTTTTTTCTATCCCCCTGACATGACAATGGAGAGGACCTGACCCCCTAGTTACTATGGGCAGGGGATTTGGATGCATTTTTCCCATAGGGGAGACAGCCCCCATTTGGATCCCTGCCAGAAACCTTAAATTTTTACCCATCTCCTCTATACAAGAGGATGCCCAAAGATAAACTAACTAACAAGGAAAGAAAACCAGCCATGGGCGAGGCTTGTGTTTAAAAGAGAAAATCCAGATAGATAACTAATAACTATCCCCAAGGCAACCAGCCCTTGAGAAGCTCTTGTGTTCTCTAACAATTACAGATGGCGATACTCCAGGTGTTAGCTGTCCTGACCCTCCCAGTCCTGGCAATGGACCTATGGAATCAGCATCAACCTCAACGATTGACCTGGGCAGTGATCATCGCTGGCAATGCAGAAATCGTCACTAGCACCACAAGAGAAGCTGTCCCTTTGACCTGGTCGCCTGACCTTCATTTTGATCACCACCGTATGTCATTTTAATATTACCTGATTTAATTGTTCTTTTACTAATTGCTTGTATGGTGGCATTGAATCCATACTTATTGTTAATCAACCACCTTTTGTTACAAGCCCCACCTCTGGACTCTGAAGTGGCAAAGACTGCTATTCCATCCTTCACTAATGTTAAAGGACTGGTAATGACATTTCCTGTCCTGGTAATGCTTTTGCTAATGGTTTTTCTATGCCTTCCTTGCATTATACCTACACTGCAAAACTCGTTTGAGCTTAGCAAGCCGGTTATATAAGATCAAGCTCCAAGTGAATGAATTTCCCCCCTAGAGGAATCGCAGCCAGAGACAGGTAAGAGGGGGTGTCAGTCTAACCAACGTAAATACAGGGCCTTCAGCTTCACTCTGAAGAACTTCCCGATGACAAGTAAGGCAGACAAGGCAATCCTCCCAATGTAAGACAGGTGGGTTCTCTTCTTTAAACAAAGATTGGGGAGATGATGTTGGGAACCATTGACAGTAAAGCTCAAAGGTCATTTTGACCCCTGTGCTAGCTTAAAGGCATGTACAAGGAACTTGCTTACTTAAAAGACACCAGGTGCACAGGATTGCTTTGCTATGTCTGCAGTTTGTTTTAAATTTTCCTTTTTTTTCTGGACTATAGTAGAACGGCCTAAATGTGGGGGCCCACAAGGATGTACTGTGCCACATGTGTGGAACTCCCAATACCCAGGCTGTTCCCATGTTCTAAAGAGGACGACCTTACGAGATACTGATACTGACTTTTATATATGCCCAGGAAATTATTGAACTGCTTCAGACATTTCTAACTGTGGTGGGACTGATGTTTATTACTGTGCTAGGTGGGGATGTGAGGCAACTGGGACAGGCTCTTGGATCATGCACAAGGGCCCTCCCTATCCTTGTCTGGTGAATCTCGACCCCCAGACTTGCTTCAAACCCCCTATGTGGCAAATCCTATTCTTACAAATGTAATCCTGTTAAAACAAGAAAAAAGTGACGGGGAATCTGCAGGGCACATGGGCAGCAAAGAGGTGCTGAGAGAGTAGAGTGGGCTGAGCCCAATTTGCCTTAAGTTCATTGCGGAACCAGCCCATGAAAGCTTAGTTGCCTGATAGGGTGTGAACTTGACAGTGGTTGGTTCCTCTTCCTCCCCTGCCATGCCACCCACCCTTTTTGGCTTTAAAAAGGGCTGCTCTCTGTTAATAAATAAGTTTTTCTTCCTGCTTGATTTGGCTCCCCACTGTGTCTGATTGTCTCCTGAGCTGAGGGAGGCTAGGGAAAGGGCGAGCGCGGCACTGACCTTTCCTAGGACCCTGTTCATCTTTCATTGGACAGACACAGACCCAACAACTAGGTATATTTTTGCCACTTCTTGTCTTGAACTCAAGGCCTGGGCACTGTCTGTAGCATTCTACTACTTGAGCCACAGTCCCAATTCTGACTTATTCTGTGAATGTGCTACCAAGAAATCATACCCAGGGCTTCTTGCATGTTAGACAAGCAATCTCTCAATAATCCACATTCCTAGCACCCTCATCTTTGCCTTAATGGTAGTTTTTTACATAAGTATACTGCCATTTTATGTCCCCAAGTTTAATTTTCTGAATACTGGTTACTTCTATGAAACCTGATCTTCTCTTCCCCTGCCTGGTTTGTTACTGTTCCTGCATTGACCTCATAATAAAATGTAAATAAAATCTGCTGAGAGCATCAGTGTATCATATGAGGACACAGCCTGGAACCCTGGAAGAGAAAAGCTATGGGCCTGAAATGAAGAGAATGATGCAGTATGCATAAGGAGCGTATATGAAAAATAAATCAGTAAATAAAAGGAGAAGCATTACGTAAGGTCTGTTTGCATTCTGGCAGGTAGTATACAGATTAAGTAGGGAGAGCACTGAAAATTTTTTGTGGCCATACTAAGGCTTAAACTCAGGGCCCGATGCGTTTCTCAGCTGTTTTTCCAAGGCTGAGGCTTTAACACTGCCACAGCTCCACTTCCAGCCATCTGGTCGTTAATTGGACATAAGCGCCTCCCAGGCTTTCCTTCCTGGTCAGGCCTGTGAATCCTGCTTGGCTTTCTCTCTTACAGCTGGAGCTCTACTCTCTGGAACACTGTACCACTTCTGGTTTACTGGTGGTTTATTGGAGATAAGAGTCTCACAAAATTCCTGCTCAGGCTGAATTTGAACGGCAATCTCGCAAACAGGATTCAATCGGCTTTCCTCAGGAAGACATCAAGGAGCCCCTTCATACAAAACCTTAGTCTAAATCTCGAGAGGCACTAGAGAAAAAGAGATACATGAAGACGAGCCTAGTGTGTTCTACATACTTAAGGTTGGAGACACACAACTCTCATAATTATTAGATCATTTTATAGACAAAAGGAGCAATGAAGACAGTATAAGGATCGCTCCAGCTTTTGGTCCTCTCATCTTGAGACAGCAAATTCACTGCAGCTCAATGCTAAGTGACAGAACGTGCGTGTCCTGTGGACATTTGCTCCCAAATCCTGTGACACTCTTTTCTCACTTTTGGCTTCAAACCTGTGACCGAGAGGAGAAGATGAGGAGAGAAAATCCTTCTCAGAGATAACAGCTATAAAGAACATTGGGTAGATAATTTATAAATTCAAACCTTTGGAATGACCCTGTTAAGAAGTCAGATTGTCCAGATGAAAAAATGAAGAAGAAAAGAAAGAAGGTGCCAGTCGCTTCTCACTGTAATCCCAGCTTCTCAGGAGGCTGAGGTATAGAGAATCTGAGTTTGAACCAAGCAAGTATAGCAAAATCCATGACACTGTTATTTCTAAGAGATCACAGGAAAACCCAGAAGTGGGGCTGTGATTCAAAGTTAATGCACTACCCTTGAGCAAAAGGAGTTCAGGGACAATGCCTAGGCTCATAGTTCAACCCCAGGACCTGCCCCCTCAAAAAGAGCCTGTACCTCCATGTCTTTGGGTATGTATGGATATATTCCTAGAGGTGAAGCTCCAGAGTAGTTATGATGAATGGCATCAAGCTAGGAAATTTGTATTCAATAAAATGTTTTCATAACAGAGACTGCTTTCATGACAGTGCATAATACAGAGCTCCCCTCACTGTTCCCAGTGTAGCCTGAGGGTTTCACTGTATCCCAGGCCTGCTGGAAGAAATCTCTCTTTGTCTGGACAGGCAGGCAAAAGCCCTCACTCCTGTAGAGCTGTGTAACAAACAACTCCATCTGGGTAAGATAGTGAGGATGATTTTGGGCGGGCTCTGAACGTCAGGAGAAAAAGGTGTCTTTGTAGCCCAAACTATCTCTCTCCCCAGTGCTCTGGTTTGACAGGAAGCCTTCATATGTGCCACCTCCTGTGGCAGGCCAAGTCCTGTGCACTTATCCTGCCTTTGTGAGACTATATTCCGATGTTCAGATACAGTGCTCAATATAATTCAAGAGTCCTTCTGGCAGGCAACTAGGGCACTGAAGTTAATTGTTTCATTGCCAGTGATGATGGGCCTATGATGCCTCTCCTAGGTTTCTGGAAGCTTGGGAAATCCAAGCACATGTCTGATATCACAAAGGTTCCTGTCATCTACGGATGGTGAATCTCATCAGGTTTTGAAACATTTGACCTCTCCTAGTTGGGCCCTGGGTGGCTAGGTTTGGGGGTTGAACACAGGGCCAGGGTGCTGACTATGAGCTCAGTGCAGAAGCCCGGTGCTTTACCATTTTGTGTAACAGCATCAATTCTAGTCTGTGTGTCTGTGTGTGTGTGGTGTGTTTGTGTGTGTGTGTGTGTGTGTGTGTGTGTGTGTGTGTGTGTGTGTTTGTGTGTGTGTGTGTACGCAAGCGGGTGCACAGGGGCATGGGCACATATACCATTCTTGGAGGTTGAACTCAGGACCTGAGCACTGTACCTAGTTTCTCTTGTACAATCATAGCCTTCTCCCACTTGAACCACAGAGCTACTTGAGTATTTTTTTTACTGTTGTGGTCCTGAGAAATGAAACCCAGGGTTTCATATTTGCAAAGCACTCTACCCCTAAGGCATATTCCAAGCCCTCTACTTCAGGTATGTTAGTTTGTTTCTCTATATTTTAATTATTGTAGGAGTTGATGTCTGAGCCTGGATGCTGTCCTTGAGCTCTTCAGCTCAAGTCTTGTGCTGTACCACTTGAGCCAAACACCATTTCAGCTTTTCTGGTGGCCCATTGGAGCTAAGTGTCTCAAGGACTTTCCTGCCCAGGCTGGCTTTGAACTACGATCCTCAGATCTCATCCTCCTGAGTAGGTAGGATGACAGGCATGAGTGACAAGCACCTAGCTTCCACTTCAGTTTTCTTAGTGGTGAACTGGAGATAATAGGCTAATGGGACCTTTTGTGTCTAGGATAATTTGGAACCCAGATCCTCAGATCTCAGCTACCTGGGAAGGCAGGATGAGAGACCTCAGGTATAGACCCCTAGGCTGTGGCATCTGCTGCAAGGGATCCATGGCTCCAAGCGGTGGAGTGCTAAACATGAGCCCAAGAGGTAAGGGTCAGAGCTTAGACACCTATTTCAAGGTTTATGACTGAGAAAAAACAAAACAAAACAATTGTCTGAAGTAGACAACTCACTAGTCTACAGTAATACATAACTTTGTCCCTGCCATGGATACATATATGAGCCTCAATATTCTTGTCTGCATAATCATCTCAGTGGGGAGATCTTACAAGGACCCAATGAAAGAGTGCACCTGGTGAAGGACACAGCACATGGCACTCTTTGCATGATTCAGCACACAGCATCCTGTGAAAGACTCAGCGCCCAGCACCCAATGCAGGACTCAGCACACTGCAACCTGTGAAGGACTCAGCACATAGCACCATGTGCAGCACTCAACACAGAGTACCCTATGGATGACTCACACATAGCTCTGTTCCACAAGCTGTCATTAGACTTAGGGCGCTCTAATCAATATCACCATTCTTTGAGGAACATTTCACAAACCACACAAGTTCACACCTAACAGTTTAGTAGGATTTTTTGTAGAGGGGGGGTTAGTCATGGAGCTTGAGCTTAAAGCTTGGGGATATTATTGTTCCAATAACATTTGCAAAAGGCTAGAACTCTACCACTTAGAGCCATATTTCAGAGTCTAGCAGACTTCCTGTCAAGTTTTAAAGCCCCAGAGATGCCAGTATATCGGGGGTAAGCTAGGGTAAGCAAGGATGATGGGGGTAACTCATGGAGCTAGGTTGCAGCAGTTTATATCTAACTAAGTCAGGTTAGGTGGTAGCTGTCAGTACCAGACTCCTAGCTTGCTTTTTCATGTGGTATTTGAAGTCCTGCCCTTCTATAGTTGCCGTTAGAACATTGTACCTCTTTTTGGCGGCAGTCCTGGGGCTTGAATAAAGGTTTTGACACTGTCCCTAAGCATTTATGCTCAAGGGTAGAACTCAATTGATTAAAAGATAGCAGAACTTCTGGGTTTTCTGTTTATGTGGCACTGAGGAAACGAGCCCAGGGCTTCATGCTCACTAGGTGAGCACTCAACAACCAAGCCCCAGGAGTGAACTGGTATAAATAGAGATTTATGTATATAAGCATTATATACACAGAAAGATGTCTGTATATTATTAATTTACAGATATTACTACCATTTATTACTTATTAAATTATTCTTTTTTTAAATTTAATTTTATTTTATTTGTGAACATACTGTACAGAGGAGTTACAATTATGTGGGCAGGATAATGCGTACATTTCTTACCAAGAATTGCAGCCTCCTCCTTTGTTTACCCTTCACATCTCTTCCCAGCCTCCCCCCCCCAATCCCAATCCTTCTCCTTCCCCCCAACCCCCACACACCGACGTTGTAAAGTTAGTTTTGGACATGACAACTTGTACTTCTCATTGTTGCAACAGGTCCACCTGTATCCTTAAATAACTGGTTTTTACCCATCTCCTCCACAAGTTATACTGACATCAAATATAGTGAAAGCAGGGGTTATACTGTGGGGGAGGGATATACAAAGCAACAAAGAGATAATCTTATAAATGCGTTAGAAACACATGCATGAAAGAAAAAAAAACATTAAAATACACATCTAAGGGTTCATTTTCCTGACATCACATTATCTGACCTTTTCTGCTTGACTCATACATATACTAGATATTACAAATAAGGGAAACCATGGGACCTATGTTTCTTTGGGCCTGGCTTACTTCACTTAATATAATTTTTTCCAAGTTTTTCCATTTCCTAACAAATGGGGCAATGTCATTCTTTCTGATGGAGGCATAGAATTCCATTAAATTATTAATGATGAGTCCCAGTTAACAATTAATAAAGCATTAAAATAAATTACTCAATATCCTGTTATTGTTTATCACATATGTACATACATCCATACACATAATTTCATATTTAATAGAATGAGACAGATATATATATATATATATAGTTAACTTATGCATCATGTGGTACTACCAATTATTAGGTATTTAGGTTTCCATGCAATTTTTATTCTGGTAATACTTAATAAAATATTAAACTTAATCCACATCCTATAATTTTAGTGTCTAATTTTATCCTAGAATGATTTACTACTAATTCAATCTGCTTTTCATTAATTGTACTAACAATTCTTCCACCAATGACATTTTTTACATTTATGACATCCTATTACATATAGATTTGCATATATTACATATAGATTTTCATCTGAATTATACATCCTACCTGTCACCAAGCACTTTCAAAGAAAAAGAAAACATGTGTCACGCTCGGCTTCTCACTTCAAGATTACATTTTTTGGCAGGGCCTAGAAGGGTCAATTCATGAATGGCTGACTGTCAGCACAGCAGCTTCTAGGCAATTCAGCTGCCAGGCACTTCCCAGGTCCTGAAATCGAACCCCGTATGCTGACCCCATATTGTGCTTAGTGTACTTATTCATTTTATTTATTTTTTATTCATTTACTTACCATTTATTTTATTGACTGTTATTACGCATGAAATATTTATTACATTTATTACATAGGATATAGATTTGCCTATGTAAGAAACTTCACACGTGATATCCAGGTCTTTCACAGAAAAGGAAAACATGTGTCACCATTGGCTTCTTACTCCACGATTCAATTTTTGTGTGTGCTGGCATCTAAAGTCACAGCCTACAAGGTCCAATTCATGAATGGATGAGTGTCAGTATGCCAGCCTGAGGCATATTGAGCTGACAAGCATTTCCAGAACTTGAGATGCAGCTCCAGGAGTTGACAAAATTAGAACAGATAGACAGGCAGATGGTAGTACACAAATAAATATTGATTTTTATAGATTGCCAGAGATGTCTATACATTATTCGGTTACATAGGCTACATTCCTATCAATTCTTGGGTATTTCGTATACCTCCATGTAATCAATATTATTGTTGTCATCCTTAATTATCAATTAAATCAACCACTGCCCTGGAATTATTGTGTCCATGTAATTTATAGTATTCTTTGAATGTTTCAAAAATATTCATTAAAATCCATTGGCCTACTAAAATCACTCTATTTATATAGTAGTATTCAGAAACAACTAATTCAACCTTGCCATTCATAATCTTCCATCGGTATTCCTGTGAATAGGAAGGAGACTCTTAGGATCACCATCCATTGGTAGGGGTCAGGACCTGGTTTCAAACACAGGGCCTATATTGCCATGTTGGCCTATGGCTTCCCTAGTAGCCCGCCAGCCTTCAGCAATACCAAGTTACCAACATTCTTCAACCGTGTCATTCAGAAGCAGGATGGTCACCTTTCAAAGAAAACAAATGTAAAACTGGTAGCCATCTGCAAGTTGCTAGGTTTTTTTTATTATTTTTTTTTCTTGTCATCCTTTGGGTCCCAGGAACCCAGGTTTGGCTGTGGGTCCAGTGGCTGCACCCTAGCCTAGAGTGATCAAAGAAGTGGCAGAATTGCCATGACCTGAGTTCAAGCCCTGTGCTTGACAAAAGAAAAATACATACATACATACATACATACATACATACATACATACATACATATATACATATGTACATACATTAAAAATATATTAAAAAAATTATGAGGCTCCTTGGCTTGGAATTCATGCCATTTTTTTCTGCCAGGCCTCGATTCGAACTCAGGGTCTGGATCAGGGTCTGGGTGAATCCTCAGCACTGTGGAGGATGGTGAAGATCACCATTCCGGAAGACAAGAAAGTCAGGCCTGTTTCTAGGGCCTGAATTCAAGTCTTAGCACTTGAAAAAATAATATTCGTATATATTTTAAGTACATGAGTTTTATTGACCTACACATTTTTACTGCATATTGCAGTTAGTGTATTCATTTTATTTTGTGTTTTATTTGTTTCTTATATATTTTAGTGAATATGATTACCATATAATACTTTTTGCATCTTATTACATAAGACATAGATTTGCATATGTATTCTACATCATTCCTGAGTCCCAGGAATTTCATCGATAAAGAAACCAAGTAGGACAATTGGTTTTCCACCAGGATTAAGTTTTTGGCAGTTCTGTGACTTGTACTCAGGGCCTAGCTGGCCCACTTCGTGAGTGGGTAAATGTTAGCACACCTGTCTGATGCAAGAGAAGTTGGCGGGCAAATTTGAGGACCTGAGATCAACCCCTAGGAATGGCCAATATATAAACAGATAGATGATTAGACTGCATGCTGTGATTGTGTGTGTGTGTGTGTGTGTGTGTGTGTGTGTGTGTGTGTGTGTGTGTGTGTGTGTTGTTAGCTGTTTTTGACCAGGACTAGCCCTCTACCACTGGAGCTACACGGCTCTACTTCTGGCTTTGTTGGCACTGAAGTTGGACAAGGATCTCAAGGACTTTCCTGCCTAGTGTGAATTTGACCATGATCCTCCTATCACAGCCTTGTAAACATTAATGAGGACTGCTGAGAGCGACTGGTGCCTGCCTAATCATTGGTCTTGCTGTTCTTGGACAGACCATTGAGTTCCGTATACTTGAGTTAAAATGGTGGGAGCTGGAGCCCACAGTTGTAATCCTGGTCCTGCCAACTCCAAATGGAAGGAGATCCTTAGATACTCATTCCTTTCTATATGAATATCAATGGAACGTGATGTATGTTATGATTGAATGGGCAGCTCTTAAATAATTCTAATTATACACAATTATATTATAGGACACTGATCGATTTTAATCAATACCTCATGAAGCATTTAAACAATCACGTTCATTAAATGGGGCATAATGAAATACCTAAGAATTGGGCATCACATAGTATAAAGGTGCCATTATTTCTGCTACGACTGGGATTGGAACTCATGGTCTGGCTAACACTGTTGCACTGTGTGGAAAGGGGAAGCTAGGCTTCTTGAAGTCAAGAAATTCATATGTGTTCCTTAGGTATGAAATTGATCCCCAGCACTAGAATACATCTTATTTGTGTACATTTTAAATACATGATTTATATTTACATACATAGGTTGATTCCATATTGCATTCACTGTAGTTATTCATTTTATTTTTTGTTTTATTCATGTGTTTGTGGGGCACATGGGCAGCAAAGGTGAGACTGAGAGGAAGTTGAGTGGGCACAGCTCAATTGTTTACCTTAAAATCTGATTGGATAAAGCTTAGGCGCATAACAGGGTGTGACCTTTACAGTGATTGGTAGGTTCCTTTCCCTCCCCTTCCATTGCTCGCAGTTTTTCCCTTTAAAAGGTACTTGCTGTCTGGTAATTAACGAGTTCTTGCTTGACTTGACTCCCCACTGTGTCTGAATGTCTCCTGGGCTAAGGGAAAGGACCAGTGGTACCCTTAACATTCCTGGGCCCCATCCATCTTTCCGGGGCAAACAAAGACCCAACATGTATTGACTGTTTATTTTATTGACTAATATGGCAAAAAGAACATTGGTTACATTGATTAAATAGGATATAGCTCTGCATATGTATTCCACTTATACCTGATACCCAGGACTTCCACAGAAAAGGAAAACATGTGTCACCATCAGTTTTTTACTCCATGATTCATTGTTTGGGCGTGATGGTATCTGAACTCAAGGCCTACAGGGCCAAATTCATGAATGTGTTTGTGTCAGCATGCCATCCTGGAACAAATTGAGCTGATTAGCAGTTCCCAGGATCTGAGGTCAAGCACCAAGGGTTGACAAAATAAGAACAGATTGAAATGCAGATCGTAGTACACTAATATATATATATATATATATATATATATATATATATATGTATATATATATATATATATATATATTTACAGAGTGCCAGAAATGTCTATCCATTGTTCAGTTATATAGACTACATTCCTACCAATTCTTGGGTATTTAGTATGCCTCCATGTAATTAATGTTATTATGTTTATCTTTAATAAACTATTAAGTAAATCAGTGTCCTGAAATTATTGCATCCCTGTGAGAAATAGTATTCTTTTAATGTTTCATAAGATATTAAATAAAATCAATCAGCAGACTGAAATCATGAAGTCTAATTGTGTACAATTACCATTCATGAGCATGTCATTCAACTGTGACATTGATAACATTCCATCATTATTCCTGTTGATGGGAACGAATTTTTTAGGATCTCCCAACATCTGGAAGTGGCATGACTGTATTCGAACTGTAGGCCTATGTTGCCTTGTGGGACTATGGCTTCTCCAATAGCCCTCAATTAAAAAAATATTTAGCTCCCTGGTTTGCAATTCATGACATTTTTTCCTGCCAGGACTCGGATCTGAACTGAACTCAAGGTCTGGGTATATATGCAGCACCGTGATGGAAGGGAATCTGAACATGCTTGAAGACGAGAAAGTCAGGCCTGTTCTCTAGGCCTGAATGCAAGCCTAAGAGCTGGAAAACATACTCCTTATATCCAGTTTAAAGATAGCATTTATACTTCCATACACACAGTCAGACCGTATTTGGTTGGGTGTGGTTATTCATATTATTTCTTGTTTTATTCATTTATTTACCATTTATTTCATTGACGCTGATGAACCCTCTACCATTTATTACATTGTTTACATCCTATCACAGCATCCAGATTTGTAAATATGTTCTCTATCATGCCTGACACCCAGGACTCTCACAGAAAAGAAAAACATGTGTCACACTTGGCTTCTTACTCCAACATTAAATTTTTGGCAGTGCTGGGATGTGAACTCAGGGTTTAGCAAGCCCGATTCCTGAATGGATGAGTGTGAGCATTGCAGCCTCTAGCCAATGAAGCTGTCAGGTGGTTCCCAGGTGCTGAGATCCAGCTCCAGGTTTGGCCAAAACAGTGATATAGGCAGAGAGTGGTATACAAATAAACATATATTAGTAAGGAGTGCCAGAGTCATCTATCTATGATTGAATGACACCTAAGACATTCCTACCAACTCTTAGGCATTTATTATACCGCCATTGAAGGAATATTATTCTTGTCATGCCTAATAACCTATTAATTAAGATCAATCAGTGCCCTAGGATTATTGCATACAATTTTAGACTAGACCGAAACATGAACTACTCTTTCAATTGGTATTCCTATGCATAGGAACGAGTCTCTTGTGATCTCCTGCCATTGGTAGGTGTCAGTACTGGGATTTGTACCTGGGGCTTATGTTCACAGGTTGGCCTATGGATTCCCTGATAGCACGCCAGCCTTCAGATATGGCAGGTCAGGTCCACTTTGCAGCCATGTTATTCAGACACAGGATGGCCACTGTGCAAAGAAAAAAATAGAAAACCCTCAGCCCTCTGCAGGTTGCCACTTTTTCTGCTATGCTACTTTTTTTTTCTTCCTGAAAGCCCTTTGGGCCAAGGATCCCTAGATTGGCTATGGGTCCGAAGGTGCCCCACCCTAGGGCGATTGAAGCTGTGGCAGAGTTGCCATGACCTGAGTTGAAGCCCCATGTTGGCAAAATACAGAATAAGTAAAAATATTAATTAATTATTTAAATAAATTAAAAAAGAAATAAAGCTCCCTTGTTTTGAATTTCTACCAGTTTTCTTTCCTAGCTTGGGATTTGAACTCAGGGTCTTGGTAAATATGTACCAATGTCAGGGAAAGTGCAGATTTTCCACTACTTGAGTTCAAACCCCATGCAAATCCAAAAATAAAAATTAAGTCACTGAACTAGGGAGGGGGAGTAGTTGTGGAGATGGGAGGGAAGGAATGGTAGGGGGAAAACAAAGGAAGAGGCAGCAATGCTCAATAGGAAATGTACTTATTGCCATGCTCATTTAAAACTGTAACCCCTCTGTACAACATTTTTACAATGAAAAATGAAAAAAGTAACGCTCAGACAAGCATTTTGGGGTTAAGAGAAAGGTGTCTGATAGATGTACAAAATTCTACACTGCTTTTATTTAATGTTCAATATGTAACTGAATAAACAAAACTACTTCCATGAAAAAATTAAGTCACTGTCTTGGAACTGGGGCCAGTATTTCCATCATTGCTGAGATTTGATCTCACCATCCAGGTAACTCTTTTGCATCATGGGAGAGAAGGCAAAGCTCACTGTCCTTGAGGAAAAGAAATTCAGGATAGAGTTGCCAGCTTCTGAATGAAGGCCCTGCAATGGAAAAATATTTCTATATATGTGTAATATATGATATATATTTACATATGTCTGTTTATTACATATTATAATTTTTATTATTGATTTTGTATTTATTTTATTATAATTTTTATTATTGATTTTGTATTTAGTTTATTTCTTACATTTCATTTACTTATTGTTTATTGTATTTAGTATTATACACATAATATTTAGTACATGTTGTACATTTATTACAAATTTATACACAATAATTTAGGACATTGACTCGTTTTTCATTAATATTTTATTAAATGTTGAAACATGATACATGATTAAATGGAAGCATTTGTCACAGTCTTCACATGTTTAGGGTCTCTCCCAAGTATGAACTTTGTGTTCTTTATCTTTAGAACCTTTCTATAGGAATTTCTTTAGATAATTTTTACTCAGAAGCCTTTTCTTGGGGATAGGCAAGTTGAGGGATAAAATTGTAAGGGTGGGGCTAGAAATGTGGCTTAGTGATAGAGAGCTGGCTCAGCATGCACGAATGGCAAGGTTTGAATCCTTAGTGCCACATACTCAGAAATAGCCAGAAGCTGTGGAGTGGCTCAAGTGGTATAGCGTTAGGCTTGAGAAAAAGGAGCTCAGAGACAGTACCCAGGCCCTTAGTTCAAGCCTCAGGTCTGGCAGAAACAGCAGGCCAGATGCCTGTGTCTCACAACAGTAACTTTATATTCTCAGGAGGCTGAGATCTGAAGATAACAGTTCAAAGACAGCCTAGGCAAGGAAAACCTGTTAGACTCTTATCTCCAATGAACCACAAAAAGACCACATGTGGTGCTGTGGGTCAAGTGGTAGAGTGTTCACTTTGAGCTGAAGGGCTCAGTGACAGAAACCAGGTTTCAGTTTGAGACGCAAAACTGGAAAAAAAAGTGAAGGTTAAGCAAATTACTTTTCCTATTTGTTAATTAGGAGAACATTCTCTGGCAAAATGAATGTTCATGTACACCAGAATTGGAGTTAGAGCTCAAGGTTCAAGTGTAGTCCATCCATATACATAGCCTCTCAGACTCTAGCATTATAACCTTGTGTCTGCAAGGTCCAGTGTTGAAAGGCCTAATATGCTGCCCAAGCCCTTTGTGATAAGCAGTTGACTTGTAATGCCAATGTTATTACAGTTCTGAACCTAGCAGAACACCAGTAGCTCATGCCCATCACCTTAGCTCAGGAGGCTGAAGTCTGAAGATCACAGGATGAAGCCAGCCAGGGCTGGAACATCTATGACACTCTGACTTCTATTGCTGACAGGTCAGATATTCAAGAGCTTCCTGTGTTTCCCTTGGTAATGGGAAGTTACTTGCACTCTAAATCTTCTTAGAGTTCTTGACTTATAAAAGCAGGCAAGAAACATCATTGACCAATCCTGGGTTCACATGAAGTTCTCAGCTTCTAAGCCCTAGCCCGGTTAGCAGGAAGAACTCCAGTGTAACAATATTTGAAGGCAGAAAACAGTTTCAAAAGCCAGACTAGGCGAGGAGACCTAGGCCTACAGTATTAGGAGGCAGAATTTACACACTCAAAAGGTAAGTGAGCTGCAAAACCACTTCATTCATTCCAGACACCGCCACCAATGAGGGTTAGCCTGAAACATTTGTCAGAGTTACAAAAGGATCAGGCTTTTCTCAGCCTCTTCAAACAATGACTAATTAAACTTCCTCCCTTAGGTGAAGGGAACCCCAGGCTATCTTTAGGTTAACAATAGAAAGCCTTGCTCTTTGGTCTTGAGGAGTGGGTTTTTTTTTTATTGTGAAAATACTGTAAGAGGAGTTACAATTACATGGGCAAGATAGTGAGAACATTTCTTATCAAGCATTGTAGCCTCCTCCTTTGTTTACCCTTCCCATTCCTTCCCATCCTCCCTCCCCCCACCCAACTCTCCCACCCCAAGTTGTAAAAGTTCGTTTTGGACATGACAACTTGTATTTCTCATTGTTGCAACAGGTCCACCTGTACCTTATTTAAACGACTTGTTTTTCCCCTTCCCCTCCACAAATTATACCGACATCAAATACAGTGAAAGCAGGGGTTATACTGTGGGGGAGGGACATACAAAGCAACAAAAATAGTCTTATAATTGCATTAGAAACAAATGTATGAAAGAAAAATAACATTTAAAATACATATCTTAGGGTTCATTTTCCTAACATCACCTTATCTGACCTTTTCTGCTTGTCTCATACATATACTAGATATTGCAAATAAGGGAAATCATGGGACTATGTTTTTTTGGGCTTGGCTTACTTCACTTAATATATTTTTTTCCAAGTCTTTCCATTTCCTAACAAATGGGGCAATGCCATTCTTTCTGATGAAGGAATAGAATTCCATTGTGTAAAATGTACCATATTTTCTTGATCCATTCATCTACTGAGGGGCATCTGGGTTGGATCCAGATCTTAGTTATGGTAAATAATGCTGCAATATGCTGACATAAAGGAGATACAAATAGGGAAAGAATAAATATAACTCTCCTTTTTTGCAGATGACATGATCTTGTATTTAAAGAATCCCACGGACTCCCCTCCCAAATTACTCAAGCTGATTCAAAACTTTGGCAAAGTAGCAGGGTATAAAATTAACCCCCCAAAATCAATGGCTTTTCTGTTTGCCAACAATGAGAAAAGTGTGGCTGAAATTAGGAAAGTAACTCCATTTGTAATAGCCACACAAAAAATAAAATACCTAGGAATTAACTTAACCAAAGAAGTGAAGGACATCTATGATGAAAACTTTAAAAACTTGAAACAGGAAATCAAAACAGAACTTAGAAAATAGGAAAACCTCCCATGCTCCTGGAATGGAAAGATCAACATCGTGAAAATGGCAATACTTCCCAAGGCTATCTACAAATTCAATGCGATACCTATCAAAATTCCAACCTCATTCTTCAAGGAAATAGAAGAGGCAATCCAAAAATTCATATGGAACAATTAAAGACCCCGAATAGCAAAAACGCTCCTCAACGGAATGAACACTGCTGGAGGAATATCAATACCAAATTTCAAACTCAACTATAAAGCCATAGTAATCAAAACAGCTTGGTACTGGCATAAGAACAGACCTCAGGACCAATGGAATAGAATTGAAAACCCAGAAATGAACCTACAGACCTATAGCCATCTAAGCTTTGATAAGGGAGCTAAAAAAATAGAATGGAAGAAAGACAGCCTCTTCAGTAAATGGTGCTTGCAAAATTGATTCACTACTTGTAGAAAACTAAAGCTAGATCCTTATGTATCACCCTGCACCAGAATCAACTCCAAATAGATCCAAGACCTCGTGGTCAAAGCAGAAACTTGGAAAACATTACAGGATGGAATAGTAGAATCCCTAGGTCTCCTTGGCGCAGGCTGAAATTTTCTTAATAGAGACCCAGAAACACAACAAATCAAAGAAAGGTTGGACAAATGGGATTGCATGAAGTTTCAGAGCTTCTGCATGACAAAGGACATAGCTAGCAAGATCAAGAGAAAGCCCACGGTTTGGGAGGAGATCTTCACTAGCCATACAATGGACAAGGGTCTCATATCTAAAATATACTTGGAACTCAAAAAATTAAATCCCCCAACAACAAATGCTCAAAGAAACAACTGCCCAATAAATAAGTGGGCTAATGACTTAAAGAGCAACTTCTCTGAAGAAGAAAAAAGGATGGCCAATAGACACATGAAGAAATGCTCAAACTCCGTAGCCATAAAAGAAATGCAAATCAAAACAATATTGAGATACCACCTCATCCCAATTAGAGTGGCAAAAATCAAGAACTCTAACAGCAACAGATGCTGGAGGAGATGTGGACAGAAGGGAACATTGCTTCATTGCTGTTTGGACTGTAAACTTGTTCAACCACTTTGGAAAGTAGTATGGAGGTTCCTCAAAATACTCCACATACAGCTCCCCTATGACCCACCAATCCCACTTTTGGTCATTTATCCAAATGTTTCCAAACCAGACCACACTAAAGCTACCAGCACAAGTACATTTATTGCAGCATTATTTACCATAGCTAAGATCTGGAGTGGGTTTTTGACTCTCCATCTGTCAGATTTGAAGGTCCTTCTTCGACCTTTGCCAGTCCATTCTCCTTCCTTCATTCTCCACATCATTAATGAAAATCCCCAGTCCAAGGAAAGGAAGAGCCCTTTCTCTTCTGGCTCCAAGCACCTGAGTTTGAACCTGGCTCTGCTCTCTTGACTCTGGGGCCCTCGGCTGCCTGAGAAGTGTGAAAGATACAGTCTTCCTGTTCTGTGGTTGTGTGAAGACCATGTTGGTGTCCTGGCACACTGCAGAAGACCTCATGACTGGGAAGTCTTCCCCTCTTTCCTCCTGAAATCCAAGTCCAATTCTGGCTTTTTCTTGAATGTGCTACTGAGGAATCAAACTCATCCTAGACAAGCACTCTCTCACTAATCCACATTCCCAGCCCCCTCATCTTTTTCCTAATGGTAGTTTTTACATAATTATTCTACCATTTTATGTCCCCAATTTTAATTTTCTGAATACTGGTTACTTCTAAGAAACCTGATTTTCTCTTCCCCTGCCTGGTTTGTGACTGTTCTTGCATTGGCCTCATAATAAAATGTAAATAAAGGCTACTGAGGGTGACCTGCTTTAGGCAGATGGCTGCACAGATCGTTGTGTATGTCTGTCTGTTTCCACTCCTGGACCTTGAACTCAGGATCTGGGCACAGTCCATGAGCTGCTTTACTTAAGGCTAGCCCTCCAACACTGGAGTCATATGCCTATACTTCTGGATTTGTTGGCCCTGAAGTTGGACAGGCCGCTCAAGGACTTTTCTGCCTAGGGTGACTTTGACCATGATCCTCCTATCACGACCTTGTAAGTATCAAGGAGGACTTCTGAGGGCCACTGGTGCCTGCCTAATCATTGTTCTTGTTATTCTTGAACACACCAGTGAGTTCCCTATCCTCGGGTGGGAGCTGGAGCCCACAGTTTGAATCCTGGTCCTGCCACCTCCAAATGGCAGGAGATTCCAAGAAACTCATTCCTATCCATATGAATACCAATGGAATGTGATGTATGTCATGTTTGAATGGGAAGTTCTTAAATGATTCTAGGATAAAATTGTAAACAATTAGGTTATAATACACTGATCAATTTTAATTATTACTTTATGAAACATTTAAACAATCACATTCATTAAATGGAGGCATAATGAAATACCTCAGATTTGGGTGTCACATAATATAGAGGTGCCATTTTTTCCGCCAGGACTTTCTTTAGTTAATTGTTATATCCCATTTTCTGAATGTAATTTGGTATGTGAAACGAGGATATATTATAAATCAATTATTCAAACAGTTTTATCAGAAATATTTGTAGCGAAACATAGAGATAAATCCAAGTTATATATATTTTGAAGACAGTGCTTGGTTAGTTCTCTTCTCATATTCCACATTCCATTCATGAGAATAATACACATTGTAAGGTAATGCTTAGAATCTTTTGGTGAAATAGGTTGACTTTAAACCAGTGAGTTACTCTATGATGCATTTTGTTTACTTTATATCCATAAAAGCTAAATTCTCACTTTATCGTTTTCCTTAGGCTTTATACTCAGATTTAATCTCTGATGGGTGACAAA
Organism: Dipodomys merriami; assembly: GCF_024711535.1. Taxonomy (NCBI): domain Eukaryota; kingdom Metazoa; phylum Chordata; class Mammalia; order Rodentia; family Heteromyidae; genus Dipodomys; species Dipodomys merriami. Next base: position 56,144 of record NW_027203109.1, on the reverse strand, counting down.
TAAAGATATAAACATTTTTTAACAGTGGCTAAATTTAGACTGAGGAATCTGGGTACAATGTAACTCATGCAGATAGACCTTATAAGTCATGAGACCCTGGTATTAAAATGTTAACCAATGCTTACTGGTGTCATGCTTATGAGATTTTGTGTTTTATAAACAGTGGTTATAAGAATGTTTTTGGAATCAAAATCATTTAATGGGTTAGGAACAGAAGAGAGACATTATACACAGAATAAAATTTAAGGAGGCATTCAAAATTAGTTACCAAGATATACATCACGTAACACAATATTTTGAAAATGCAAACTAAAGGAAATAATTTATGAAAAACATCAACATTTACAATAAATACAGAATCACTATGACTGATTTTTCTCTTATCCCAGTTGCAATATGGATTACATAATGACTTTTCTCGTGATATGTTTAGTTAAGTCTTGATATTTTGTTGGAGAAGATATGTTCTTTCATATATTCATTTGTCAGATCAAAAAGGAAATGAATTCCATGCCAGAGTCAACATCCATTATAATATTACAGATGTATCCTGCTACTTTGCCAAAGTTTCAAATCAGCTTGAGTAACTGGGGTCTTTTTTTGCGTCTAAATAAATACGTATGCAATTTTGTCAGTACTAGAAAGCCATTTGTTAAGCTATTATTTTCCAGAAACTACTTCTCTCTTTTCATGAGATTTTAAATTTCATTTATATCATGTGTTGATGTTCTCCTTTAGATAACCCACATTCAATCTTCTACAAAGTGTAATTTGGAATAGTTTAAAGTATATACACTCTTGTACACTGCTCAGATTCTATTAGTTCCATATTTTTTCTTGTTAAATCAGTAGGAATTAGTTCTCAACATGGATAATATTAGACTTATTCATTGCTTGTCTGAATTTTTTAAGTATGTCTTGATTTTGTTATTTTATTCTTTTAAATATGTGCAGATCTCACTACACATAAAGTCACATTAGTTTTAAACAATTTGATCCATTCAAGGTGTTTGCTACATTAGGTTCATCTAGATGAATTTAATTACAAATTAACACAACCTTACTTCTGAGATACAATTTTCTTTATGGCTCTACTCCAAGTTAACATGTATTTGAGGTTTTTGTGCTTAAAAAATCTGGGCAAAACATGTTTTTGTTCCTGGGGGAGTTCTACTTTGTTGGTTGTTTTTCCAGTTGTGGTGACTTCAACATATGTGTGTGTGTTATTTAAATTGTTTTGTGTCAATATTTTGTTTCACATAACAGAAATTACAAAAATAGTCAGTGATTTAGAACTTTTCCAAATAGATTCTAAGAGAAACACTTGAAATTTTGTGACAACTGGGAATGGGCAGGTCTTCATAGTGGAGGGGATAGCAGAATAACAGACATTGTTTGACATGATTTTAATTCTTCCTCCTCTTGTCTCATTATTTACAATGGTATTACTTCAAATACTTTAGTGGAAAGAAAATGTTTTGTCTGTATGAACTCAGAATTTTTGATTCAGTTCGGACACATTACATATTTACATTTCATTATAATGCTAAAATAGCATCTACTAATTTATACGAACTGTCCAAACTATATTCACTTCACACTATATGTAATATAGAGTGTAATAATAATGATGAGTAATATAGTATGTAATAATTGCCTTTGGGGAAAGTCAATTACATTGGTTTTGTCAGATAGTGAGTAATATTTACAGTTATATTTGATTCTGTTAAAAAAATACAAGTTACACCTAAAAATTACTTACAGTTATAAATTAATGCTGAAAAATAACATTGTTTATTAGAAAAAGACAGAAGGTTCAATTAGCTTGCTTTTTTTAAACTTGTCTTGAATCTGGGCTTCGGTGGCTCATGCTGAAATAATAGCTAACCAAAAGTCTGAGATCTGAGGATAGTGGTTCAAAGCCAGCCTGGGTAGAAAAGTTTTAGCACCAAAGACTCTTAGCACCAATATATCTCTTGCAAACTAGAAACGGCACTGTGTCTCAAGTGGTACAGTGTTATTCTTGAGCTAAAGGGCACAGGGAGAGTGCCCAGGCCCAATGTTAAAGCCCCACGATATGCAAAAAAAATTGGCATGGATTTTTATTTATTATTTCATGAATTTTAATGTGAAAATACGTACTGAGGGTTTACAATTGCATGAATAAAGTAATGAGTACATTTCTTATCAAGCATTGTTGCCTCCTCCCTTGTTTCCCCATCCCTTCCCATCTCCCTTTCTGCCCCCCCCCCCCCGTCCCCCTGGGCCTAAGTTGTAAAGTTCGATTTTCAACATAACGTCTTGTATATGTCATTGTTGCAATGGGTTCACATGAATCCCAATTTGTTTTTTCCTTCCCCTCCCCAAATTATATCAACATCAAATACAGTGAAAATAGAGGTTATTTCGTGGGGGAGAGACATAAAAAGCAACAAAGAAATCATCTTGTAATATGGTAGAAACAACAGCAAGAAAGAAAAAGCATTTGAGTCCTTATCTTGGTGTTCATTTCACCTAACATCAACTTGTCTGACAGTTTGTGTTTATCTCCGACATATACTAGCTATTGCAAATAAGGGAAACCATGGAAGCTATGTTTCTTTTGGGCTTGATCACTTTACTTAATATAATTTTTTCCAAGTATTTCCATTTCCTAACAAATGGGGCAATGCCATTTTTTCTGATGGAGGAATAGAATTCAATTATGTATATATAACAGATTTTTTTTACTGTAAGAGTACCGTACAGAGGAGTTACAATTACATGGACAAGATAACAAGTACATTTCTTATCAAGCATTGTTGCCATATTTTATCGATTCATTCATCTACTGAGGGGCATCTGGTTTGGTTCCATATCTTAGGTATGGTAAATAATACTGCAATAACATAGTGGTGCTGGTAGCTATAGTGTGGGTTTGTTTTTGATCATTTGGGTAAATGTCCAAAAGTGGTTTTGCTGTGTCATAGGGGAGCTCTATATGGAGTCTTTTGAGGAACCTCCATACTACGTTCCAGCATGGTTGAACAAGATTACAGTCCCACCGACATCCTGTCCAGCTTTTCTTGTTATTATAGCTCTGCATTATAGCCATTCTAACTGGGGTAAGGTGGTATCTCAGTGTAATTTAGATTTGCATTTCTTTTATACCTAGAAAGGTTGAGCATTTCTTCATGTATCTATTGGCTATCCTTCTTTCCTCCAGAGAAGATTCTCTTTAGTCTTTACCACTTATTTATTGGGCAGTTGCTTCTTTGAGGATTTGTTGTTGGGGGATTCAATTTTTCGTGTTCCAGGTATATTTTAGATATGAGACCCTTGTCCGTTGTATGGCTAGTGAAGATCTTCTCCCAATCCATAGGCTTTCTATTGATCTTGCTAGCTATGTGCTTTGCCATGCAGAAGCTCTGCAATTTCATGCAATTCCATTTGTCCAACCTTTCTTTGATCTGTTGTGTTTCTGGGTCTCTATTAAGAAAATTTCAGCCTGTGCCAAGGACACATAGGTTATCACCTAGTTTGTCCTACAATGTTTTCAGCGTGTCTGCTTTGACTCTGAGGTCTTTCATTAATTTGGAGTTGATTCTTTTTTTAATTTTTATTGATTTTATTGTGAAAATACTGTACAGAGTGGTTTCAATTACATGGGCAAAATAATGAGTACATTTCTTATCAAGCATTGTAGCCTCCTCCTTTGTTTCCCCCTCAGGGTTATATATATGGATCTAGCTTTAGTTTTCTACAAGTGATTATCCAGTTTTGTCAGCACCATTTAGAGAAGAAGCTTTTTTTCCATTCTATTTCTTAGTTCCCTTATCGAAGATTAGGTGGCTATAGGTCTGTGGGTTCATTTCTTGGTTTTCAATTCTATTCCATTGGTCCTGAAATCTGTTCTTGTGCCAGTACCAAGCTGTTTTGATTACTATGGCTTTATAGTAGAGTTTGAAATTTGGTATTGATATTCCTCTAGCACTATTCTTTCTGTTGAACATTTTTGCTCTTCAGAGTCTTTTATTGTACCTTATGAATTTTTGGAATTCCTCTTCTATTTTCTTGAGGAATGAGTTTGTAATATTGATAAGCATCACATTGAATTTTTAGATAGCCTAGGGAAGTATTGCCATTTTCACTATTTGATTCTTCAAATCCAGGAGCAAGGGAGTTTTTTCCATTTTCTACGTTCCGTTTTTATTTCCTTTTTCAGGTTTTTAAAGTTTGCATCGTAAAGATCCCTCACTTCTTTGATTAAGTTAATACCTAGGTATTTTATTTTTTATGGGCTATTATGAATGGAGTTGCTTTCCTGATTTCAGCCATGCTTTCTCATTGTTGGCACACAAAAAATCCATTGATTTTTGAGAGTTACTTTTTCCCTTGTTACTTTGCCAACGTTTTGAATCAGCATGAATAATTTCGGAGTGGAGTCGGTGGGATTATTTAAATACAACATCATGTCATCTGCATATAGGGAGAGTTTTATATCATCTTTCCCTATTTGGATCCCTTTTATGTTTGCATCTTGTCTTTTGCTGTAGCTAGCCATTCTAATACTAAACTGAAGAGAAGTGGAGAGAGTGAAAATCCTTGTCTCGTTCCTGAGTTAAGAAGAAATGGCTTTCGTTTTTCACCATTAAGTGCAATGCTGGCTGTAGGTTTGTCATATACAGCCTTTATTGTATTGAGGAATTTTGCCTAGATTCATAGTTTTTACAGAGCTTTTATCACAAATGGTGTTGAGTTCTAATTTTATTCCCTTGGATACTGTTTCTTGGCTCTTATTGTGGTCTTGTTGGTTTTCTATGTGTAGGATATTTTTGTCTTTTGTAGGGCTGATTTGGTGGAGATACATTGTTTCAATGTTTCTTTGCTATGGAAAGTTTTTATTCGACCTTCGGTTATGAAGGATAGTTTAGCTGGGTACAGTATTCTTGGTTGATAGTTGTTTGTCTTTAGTGCATGGCATACACCATTCCAGGATCTCCTTGCTTTAATCGGCCCTGCTGAGAAATCGGATGATTCTAATTGGTTTCTGTTTATAGGTGATTATTCTTTTCTCCTTGAGATCTTTAAGGCTCCATTCCTTCGTCTGAATTGATCCTGTGCAGATTATAATTTGACAGTGGGATATCTTGTTCTGGTCTGGTCTCTTTGGGGTTCTATAAGCTTCTTATGTCTGAATAGGCCTATCTTTTTGTATGTTTGGGAAATTCTCTGCTAGGTTTCTGTTAAATAAATTTTCTGGACCATTAACTTCTTTTTCTAGGTGCTCCTCTACACCCATTATCCTCAGATTAGGCCTTCGGATGGTGTCTTCCAAGTGTTGAATAGATCTATCATATTTTTTGGATTTGTCTTGCATAGTTTTATGTTTTTTTCTCTATAATATATAGGCTGTCTTCAATCCCCGAGATTCGATCTTCAGCATGGTCTAACCTACTGTCAAGACTTTCTACTTTGTTTTATTTCTTTTTCTTCTAATTGGTCTGCTTTATGGCTTCAAAATCTTTGTTAGAGCTTTGTTTTAGATCTTGTATGAAATCTTTACTTCCTTAATTTTGTGTTCAGTTTCTCAAATCACTTAGTTGATTGGTTATGGTTTCCCTGGACACCCATTCTTTCTGTAGGGCTCCATTCAGCATTCCATTTGTGGTGTCCCTGACTTCCTTCAGCATTCTGACTATGGATTCCATGAATGCCTCTATTGATCTTTGTCTAGTCTCATACTGTTCTCATAATTCCTGTATTACTCTTTGATTAGTTTCATCACGTTCACACAATTCCAGTAATTCTCTATGTCTCTGCTCCCCCTGCTCATGCATTTCCTGTATTTATCTTTGACTCTTCTCAACCTGCTTATGCAATTATGCATTAACCTTTAAGTAGCTTCATAATGCTTACAAGATTCCTGAATTAATCTTTGGTTTGCCTTCTCTCGCTACCTAGTTAGCACTAATTGACACTTAGTAAGTCTTATCCTTAATAGTCCATCTTGCAGCCTTCTCTGTATATTTGTCCACTACCTATTCCACTTGAGACTGATGGATCCAATGCTGTTTTCCTGCTAATTCAATGGGCGACCGTGAAGTTAGCACCACCAATTAAGGTACTTGCCACTTCGGTTCCAATTTAGGAGCATGATGAATTTTTACCCACACCAGCTGTCAAGGCAAGAAAAAGTGGGTGGAGTTTCTTATTTTCTTTTTTCAACTCCATATCTTAGTTTATTTCACTTACCTGGGGTCTAGTTTTTAATTTATTTCTGAAGTGAGATTTGCTATAGAATAAACTAAACTACTCTCCTCAAAGAAATTTTCCTTCCAACTGGATTTAATTTCTTATTTTATAATTGAATTTTTTATTTTCATCCTAATGTTTATTTTTAAACACTTATTATTATTATCTTTAAATAGTTGTACAAAGAAGTTCCCAATCTACAAAACAGTACACAAATACAAGGTGTCTTACAACATTGTCACCCATTCCTCTTAACCCTTCCATTCTCACACTTTTTTGTAAACATTGAGATAGGTGATTACATATATTTCACATATTTCACAGTATTTTGGAATTGTGATACTTAGTTAAAGTCACAAACATATTTTAACCTTGACAAGGAAATTATTGTTATCATATTCCAAAGTTTGTTAATTCTATGAGCTTTAACAATCCAAATTATTTTTCCTACCTCAGGTGATATTTACATTTTTTTTCCTTTTGCTTAATGTAGGCTATTCCCTCTTGCCCTCTTTCCCTCTCATTCATCTCTTCTCATCACTGTGTTTGGGTTGCTTAGTTATTTTTCTTCTATGTCCAGCGCAGCTGATGGACCCCTTTGTTGTATGTTGTTCCATTTTCCACTTATTGTGTTCCTCCTCCTGGCTTCCCTGCATTGCGTGCATATTTCTGAAGTCTACATAGTCAAGAATATGGAGTCATTAATGATGATACAACAAAATGAGTGGCTGTCCATTGTTTCTCGAGTCCTGTTTATTTTGTCATACCTTCCTGCATTTTGGCTTTAGCATCCACATATCAGGTAGACCCTTTGCCGTTTGTCCCATTGTTCTTGGCTTACCTCACTCAAATAATTTGGTCTAGTTCCATCCATTTCCCTGCAAATACCTTCATTTTGTCCTTTCTAATGTCTACATGGTATTCCATTGTACATAGGTTCCACACTTTTAGGATCCACTTATCAGTTGTGGCTTATCTGAGTTGTTTCCAAATCTTGGCTATTGTAAACAGTGCTGCAATAATCATAGAGGTGTGTATGTCTCTGTAGACTGGTTCCTGTTGTTCAGAGTAGATGCCTAGGAGTGGTATGGCCAGTTCATAGGATAGGTCGATATTTAGCTTTCGTAAGTTCCTCCAGACTGCTTTCCAAAGTGGTGGGATTAGTATACATTCCCACTTGCACTGCAGTAATGTTTCTTTCTTTGTATTCCTTCCAGCATTTGTCATTGGCTTAATTTAGGATGTGGGTCATTCTGATTGGGGTAAGGTGGTATCTCAGAGTTGTGTTTATTTGCATTTCCCTTACAGCCAGGGTGATGAACATTTCTTCATGTATTTCTTTGCCGTTTTTATCTCTTCTTCTAATAAGTCTGTCTTTAGCTTCCTTGACCATTTCAAGATTGGTTTGTTAGGTTTGTGAAAGGTTAGTTTCTTGACTTCACCATATATAATATATTGGATATTATAATATAATGGATATTAGATGCTTGTCTGTTTTATTGCTGGTAAATATTTTTTCCCATTATATACCAATTCCTGGTTATCTCTATGATTCTTTTTTTTTAGGCTTTTATAGTTTTCATGAAACAGACCTTCTATATCTTTAGTTAGGTTAATTCCTAGACTCTTTTTATTTTGAGGTTATTGTGAATGGTGTTGTTTCTTTGATTTCCCTTTCTATTTGTACATTGTTACTATACAGAAAGGCGATTGATTTCTGTGGGTTAATTTTGTATCCTGCTACTTTGCCAAATTGGTTTATAAGTTCTAAGAGTTTGGGGATGGATCTTTAGGGATCGGTTATTTATAAAATAATGCCATCTGCAAAAAGAGATAATTTATCTTCTTTTCCTATGTGGATCCGTTTAATGTCTTTCTCTTGCTTTATTGCTCTGTCTAAGAATTTCAGAACTACAATGAAGAAGCGTAGATAGAGTGGGCATCCTTGCCTTGTTCCTGTTTTAGGGGAATTAGTTGTAGTTTTTTCCCTATTAAAGTATAATATTGGCCTTTGATGTGCCATGTAAGGCTTTTTATTATGTTATGAAATGTTCATTCTATTCCTATGTTTTCCATCGAGTTTAACATAAATGAGTGCTGAATTTTATCAAAAGCCTTTTCTGCATCAATGGAAATAATCATGTGGTTCTTGACCTTGGATCTGTTGATGTGATGGATTAGATTTATTGACTTACATATGTTAAACCATCCCTGCATCTCTGGAATGAAACCCAGTTGGTCATAATGTATGATTTTTTTGAAATGTTTCTGGATTCTGTTGGCCGCAATTTTATTGAGGAGCTTTGTATCTGTCTTAATCAAACAGATTGGTGTGTAGTTCTTTTTTTGTTGGGTCTTTGCCTTGTTTGGAGATGAATGTGATATTGGCTTCATAGAATGAGTTTGGGATTACACCCTCTGTTTCTATTTCCCTGAAGAGCTTGAGGTCTTATAGAATTCTGTAGTGAATCCATCAGTTCCTGGGCTTTTCATTTTGGAAGATTTTGTAGGTAATTAACATGTTGAATTGATTTCTTTCTTCTTGCTTCTGTTTGGGCAATTTGTATGTCTTATTTTTCAGTCAGAAAAAAAGTTTATTTACTGAACTGCTGCCCACACCATGTATGGTGGAGAAGCATGGCTTAAAACGAAGGGGGAGACCCACCTCTGGGCCAGAACTTATCTAGGCTAGGGAAAGGAAGAAGTTGGCCAGTTGGGGAAAAGTGTGGCCACACTGGATCTCAATGTGACCTCAGGGTCTGGGACCCTCCTAAGGTGAGATGGGAGGCTTGTGACCAGAGGTGGCCCAGGTTGTGATCTAGCAGGAGGAGAAGTTGACTGCTTCCCGGTCTGGTAGTTACCTATGTAACAGATATTGGGGGGAAACTTAGCCAAGAAGGAGGGAGGTGTTCCTGTTCAGACCTTACATTCCAGCCTTTTGATAATTATGAAAAAAATTCTTTCTGGCTATTTCGTGTTTGCAAGGGGTATCAACAGTAGGGGTAAAAGGTTGAAATGATATGCCCTCTGAGAGAAGGCAGCAGGCAACAACTGTCACTTGGGCAATGAGTCCTTTGATGAAGTCTGGAGGAGGCAAGTCTCTTGGACGAAGTATGGAGAAGTCTCACGAGGCATTAAGGGACTGAAAAAATACTAGAGAACAAATAAATGGCAAGAGGAAGGACTTGGGGCTGAAAATGTTGGTAGAAATATCCCTAGCTACTTCTGACATCTGGCTACTAGGTAGAGAAGAAGTCAAGTGACAAAGGCAAGAATATAAATTCCTGTCCAATTGAAAGGTAGACAGGTATGGACATTAGATGGGCAGTCTTCTTACTTCTATTGACTTCCCTGCTCTGGTTAATTTTGAAAGGGCAGGCACAAAGTGGCTGATGTGGTATCATTTCCTCTTACTCTTTTCCATGTTCCTTTGTTCTGCAGAATGGCTGATTCTATGTGTCATTGGTGGGATGGTTTGTCCCAGGTGGTATTCAAGGAGGTTTGAACTCAATTCTTGGGCACTATCCCTGAGCACTTCTGCTCAAGGATAGCACTCTACCACTTTGAGTTATAGAAACTCTTGCCGTGTTTTCTGGTTGAAGGTAAGAGGCTCAGTCCAAGCTTCCAGCCGGGCTCTTTGCAGGTTAGTTGGGAGATGAAGTCTTAGGGATTTTTCAGCCCGTACTGGATTTTAATTGCAATTTTGTCACGAAAATCCTTTGTTATTTCCAATTAAAGCAACAAGGAGATCAAATAGAATAAGTAGAGCTTACCTGGTCCTTATCAAGAATTGACCAAATATTTTTGCAATGACAAAACTTGTTAGATGGGAGAATCTGAACACAGATATGCCCAATATTTTAGAATCACAAAGTCAGTACTAGCCTAAACAACACAAAACAAAACAGGCAAAACTCAAATCCTAAAATTTTAGACAAGTTTCAGACATCTTTGCTAACAAAGCACATCAGATGGTTGGGCCTCCGTTACCAGAGTCTGTGAAAAGAGCAACTTTTTAGCAAGGCACATTTGAATAGATGGATGGAGGAGAAGAAAACTTGGTGGAAGTGTAAGGATTGGAGGGGGCAAATCCTTCAACCACCATTTGGCCAAAATGGCGAACTCAAGATGCCAAATTTCTAAAAAAAAAATGCAAAGAAAGCCTGAACAAAAATCAAGCCTAGTTTGGCTAGCCTTTTAGAGAGAACCTAGAATGGGTCTCCTGGATCCATCCCATGTCACGAGCTTCATGGCACAATACAAATAGTTGTAGAAAAGAAAGGGAGAGATAGAGTATGTTGGACATGATTAGCAGAGAGCAAAGAGATCCTGAAAGTGAACAGAGATCGGACCATTTACTATTGCAGAGGCAAGAATTGTCTAAATCTGAGAAAAGCATAAAAAATTACATGGTCTGGCTATCCAGGGAGTGCAAGAGTCATTTCAGAGGGGTTTCATGGCTCGGGCATGACTCGTAGCACCCCGTTAAATGTGTAGGAGAATCAGTCTTGTGAGTGAAGGAGAGTGACCAGGCTGAAGCAATGTCCCTACTTCCCCTAGAGCAGTCTACAGACAAATGGCCAAGATCCCATAACCAAGCAATCTCGGGTTCGGAGGAGACCAGTCTTTCTGATAAAGGCTATAGGAACTCTCTAGCATGGTGTCACATCTGAACAGAGATTGAGCAACAGAGAGCCGTAGAAAGTAGTTTCACTCACCAGAGAAGAGAAGTGGTGTGGACGTGGATGTGAAGGCCAGCAATGGTATTGGTGAAAAGTCTTGTGTGGTGTCTCAAGGCAGTTTAGTTCACAGAAAAGGAGTGGTTAGGAATTTCTAACATTTCCAGCTCTATAACCCCATCTGAGTTATAGCATCATATGTAAGGAATATTAAATAGGTAGGTTTCATTCAGTAGCCTATGAATACGACACACTATTAAGGCAGGAAAAAGAAGTTTATTTACCGAACTGCTGCTCCAACCATATATGGTGGAGAAGCAGGGCCAAAAAGGAAAGGGGAGATAGCAATTTGTATTTCTGTAGAAATTCATCCATGTCTACTAGGTTTTCCTTCCTTTGTAAGTAGAGTCTGGAATTATTTGTTTATGATTGTTTGGATGTCTTGGATGTTTGTTGTAATTTTTCCTGTGGAATCTCTGATAATATTGATTTGGGTCTCCTCTCTTATTTTGTTAGTTTCTCTTGCCAGTGGTCTGTCACTCTTATTGATTTTTTTTATTAAAAACAGTTTTTTGTTTTATTAATTTTATTTATAATTTTCTCAGTCTCTATCTCATTAAATTTCAGCTCTTATTTCGGTTATCTCTTTCTGTCTAGCAACTTTAAGTTCAATTTTTTTCTTGTTTCTCTAGCAGTTTTAGTTGTGTCATAAGATTGTTTACTTGGTCTCAGTTTTCTTGATATGTGCACTGAGAGCAATACATTTGCCCCACAGGACTGCTTTTGCTGGGTCCCATAGGTTTCTTTGTGATGTTTCTTTATTTTCACTGAATTGTAGGAACTTTTTAATTTCTTCTTTAACTTCTTCTGTGACCCATGTATTGATCAACTTAGTGCAGTTTAATTTCCATGTGTTTAAGTTTTTTCTACTTTATGCCTTGTTATTGAGAACCAGTTTGATTCCACTATGGTCAGATATAATACAGGGTATAATGTCGATCCTCTTGTATTTGCTTAAGTTCCTTGTATGAACTATGAAATGATCTATTGTAGAAAAAGTGAAGGGGTCGGCAAGAGTTAGACCCTGCTGGTGTAAATGCCTGTAATTGTAGCTACTCAGGAGGCTCAGATCTGTGTATTCAGGTTCAAAGCCTGAAGAGGCAGGAAAATTCATGAGGCTTTTTCTGGGGTTTTTCAGCACCACACCCTGCGTCATGTCCGGGGTTGTTCACCACCTTTGCCAACATGGGCTGGGCTGGGATGCTTATGCAAGCCAGTATGGAGAGGCCCTCTACCCCACCAGGAGTGAGGTGTTAACCAGTGCTGTTGCCTCAAGCTGGGCTGGGCTGCTTATGTGGACCGGTATGGAGAGTCACAAACCGCCATGGGTCTGGAGTTGTTTACTGCAGCTGTCCCCATCCCAGTTATCACTGCCAACCCAGGCTGGTGTAGGCTGGTCCTGTGGGCTAGTGCCAAGATGCATTGTGCCCAGAGTCTGGGTGGTTTGCCACTACTGCCAGCTGCTGCTGCTGTTCCAGGTTAGGCTAGGCTGTTTACACCAGCAGAACAGAGGTGCCACACTGCGAGTCTAGGGTCATTTGCCACTGCTGACAGCTGCTGCTGCTACTGACTGGGTTGGAGTGCTTGCACCAGCCAGGCAGAGGCGCCCTGCCAGGGAGGGTGAGGGGAATCTTCATGCCGGCTCTTCTGAGATGTCAGTTTGTATTCTCTGGGTTGGCACTGGACCTGCGGCATCTTCTATGAGCCTTGGGATGTTTGTGGGTGTGTGGTCCTCGGAGGGTCCAGAGCCAGGCCACTTAAGCAACCGGGTACAAAGCTCCACCACTTAAGCTCCTCAGCGAGGAGCCCCATCACCAAAAAGGGTTGGGGAAAGGGTTTTCCCACTTTACTGTCTGTGTAGGGTTTTCCCTTTTCTTTTTTCACTTCCTGTATCTCTCTGAGTAATCGCCTTTTTTTTGTGGGTCACTTGCAGAAATGGAGCTTTGAAAACAAAACTCTGTATTTCGTTGGGGAGAGCTGTGGTGTTTCCCTGCTGTTCGATCGCCGTCTTGGCCCCTCCCATTCAGGTGGAGTTTTTCTTAGGTGGCCGGTGGGCCTTGGTTAACAAAGGATAGGTCCATAAAAGAATATGTTGTAAAGCCTGCAGATTGTAACTAGACATTTCTGTTAATATAGCCTTCCCAAATTTAGGAACCAAAGAGGGTGGTCCACCCTAAAGTATTTCAAAGGGATTAAATATTTTAACATAAGGGCTACATCTTGGTCAAAGGAGAGCAATGTGGAGGAGGCTCACCTGGCCATAGACAGACTCTGTATTTAATGTAGTTAGTTTCCTTTGAGGGCATATTCATTCTTTCTAATGCCTTGAACTCTGAGTTCTATAAATGGATTGTAACTTCCAATTTATTCCTAGAGTGTTAGTTAATAATTGAGAACTTGGGCCATGAATGCAGGGCCATTTTTGGACCCCACAGCTAAGGGTAAGCCAAATCAAGGGATTGTTACATGCCTCAGCTCAGCCTGAAAATGTGTCCGCTATTACTAATAGATACCAATACCCATACTTTCCAGGCTTTACCTCTGTTAAGTCCACTTTCCCAAATTCATCATCTGAGGTTACTCACATATGAGTTCTTTCCATAGGTTCCAGCTTTTCAGCATTTGCCCATTGGAAATTACCTACACACCTTACAAAGTCAGGCTAAGGCCCCAATGGTTTTCAGAACATTTTTAGGTAGTGGCCTCGGGAAATTTACCAAGGTGCAAATATCTACACGTAAACTGTCTGAAAGCTTAATCACGTATGCATTTTTCACAAGTTCAGTGTCAACATTTGCACACTTATTACAACTGTTTTTGCTTCTTCCTTTAATTTTAACGACTAGTAGCTCTAGAGATCCCACTGGTTTTATAGAGTGATCTCAAAAGCTACCTGATCAGCTCAAATGTTTCCCTGTATCTTAGGGTCTCTAGTTTCTTTAACTCTTATACAGTACTCTGAACCTTGGAGACTTCTTCCATTTTATTCTCCTCCTCTTCTCTCAAACTTGTTTTCAAGATCCCACTCTCCTTCTCAATGTGCTCCTTAACCTGTAACTGTTTTGGCAGGGTCACAGGAGAGTTCCTTTGACTGGACAACTGTTGCTCCTTCTCACAACAACTTTGCTTCCTCTTCAGTTCCTCCCTTAAGTTCACAAAGGTGCTATTGCGAGGTAATTTTTCCCACCTCCACCTGTTCCATTGGGACACGATGCTTATGTATTACTTTTATGGTGAAGATCTCAGCAGTCTTCTGAGGCTTTTACTGTAGTAATTTCTCTTTCTGATTTTCCACTTCAGTGTATTTTTGTGACAGATCTTTCAACTGTTTGTTTAGCTCTTCTATTTTTCTTCTTAATGCTCTTTCCCTTTCCCCAGCATTCCCTATCAGAGCATGTAGTCCTTTAACTCTTTCTGAAGAGTAATAATCTCTTTCTTGAGCCTGATATTTTCCTGTTTACTTTACTTTGCCTCATCTTCTATGACACAGCACTTCCCTGTCTTCTCTGCTAACTACTTGTTCCTTCTTCCTCTAATGGTTTGAATTTCTGGTGACACTCTTCAAAGCTTATAATCGACATGTACTTCAGCCTAATACTTTCTTATATCAGGTCCAGCTCATTTTTCATGGTCATGATTTCTTAATGCTGCGTCAGAATCTCTTCTTGACCTCATTTGTGTTTAGCAAGGATGGCAGCATTGCTGACCTGTGCTTCTGTCAGCCTCTGATCTGTGTTTCCCTAATTTGCCTCATGCTCACCGAGGCTACTGTACTTGAATTTCATTTGATTCTGAGTGTTTTCTAGGTTCCTTTTGAGGATTTTCTTATCATTTTTGACTCTCACAAGTTCCTAATTTATATCTTCAAATCTTTTCTTCACATCAAATAATTCTCTCTGTTTTCTCCAGTGTGCTCTTCTATGTGCTTTTAATCTCTTGATGGGTTTTGACTGGCACATATTGGTGATTCAGTCTTTTATAAGCCTGTCTTTTGAGATAGAAGTGTGTGAATATTTTCTTTGTCACATTTCTTCTTAAGTTCAGAGGCTGCTTTTAAATTGAACACAGTTGGAATTCAGAGCCCCATGCTCCTTTGCATATTTCTCAGAGATATGAACACATTTTCCAGATGGTTAATGTGATTACTTAACCTGTTATTTTCTGTCTTTCTCCTCCTTGGACATTCCTTTTCCCAATGGTCATTTTGCTTGCAATAAGCACACTGATCTAGTCCTAGAGGTTCCCTACTGCCAGTTGCAACTGAATTGTACTGTCTTTGCCAAGGATTTCTTCATCCTTATTCTGGTACTCCTACCAAAACTCAAACCCCGTTCTTAAACTCTTTTTTTCCAGGGTATCTCTGTTGTCAGACACCCAATGGGCAACCACTTCCAACTTAAAATACACCTTTTCCTCAAATCCTTCTAACTTTTGAAGGTTTCTTCTAATATCTGCGGCTGACTGGGTAACAAAGGTCATATTTAGGGCTCTTTGATTCTCCAGGGCTTCAAGATCTATAGGCTTATAGATCCTATAAGCTCTGGGAAAAGTTCCAGAAAAGCATTAAGGTGCTCACTGAGGAACTGTACGATCTCACTCACTTTAGATTGATGACTTGGCTTTCTAGCTACTGCGGTATTCCTGCTAATCTAACCTGGCAATAATTGTTAAGCATTTCTATGCCTCGATCACTGTTAGTCTCAGCTTGGGTAAGTCTGGGGAACGACTTGCTCCAGTTGGTCTGGTTTAATAGTGGGCCTACTGTCTGGTCCTAGGACCAACTTCAAGTCACCGAGCAGGATTCAGTCACTTTTCTACCAGGTGAAAAGCACCTGTAAAATTTGCTGACACTTATTCCAGATGTGCTTGTTTATGAGAATTGTTGTCTCTAATGAGGTAATGAGCCCCTGGTTTTTTTTTTTTTTTTCTGAAAAGGATGGATTTTTCGGTTTCCAGTTATACAGGTCACTAGTGGTAAAGGGACCATATATTAGAAAGGGAGCCTGCTCACCATGTCCTCCATATTCCTGTCTCAAGGGTAATAAGGCTAACATACCACATTGTACCACCTCAGGCTGGTACAAGTAACCACTTTTGGTATGGAATGACTTAATATTAGAGGTGCTGATGGCAAAGAATAGTTGAGAGAGTACATCAGTGCATCTTCCTCTGAGGGACTCTATAACACTGGGGGAGAATTTTTTGGATATGACAACTTTAGGCTTTGATCTCCCATCCTGAGAAAAGGACTAAACAGAAGTGCATACAGGACACTGAGAGAAGTATCAGCACACACACAGAGACCAATAGCCACGAAAACTTAACCCACATGTCCCACACTTTTCAATGTTGAACGCTACAGAAAGTCCCAGATGACAGACAGAACATCCCAGATTGCCTCTTGAGGAGGTCACAGATGACCTGGAGGGCGTCACATATGTCCTTCCTAGGAGGCCTTAGATGACCTCTCATGGAGGTTCCAAATGGCTTCCCAAAAAGTGTCAGATAACCTCCAAAGGAGGTCCCAGATGTCCTCTCAATGAGGCTGAGATTACCTCTCAAGTATCTCAGATGGCCACTCAAGTAGTCCACATATGAACTCCACAGGAGGTTCCAGATAACCCTGTTGAGAAAGCCACAGATGACTGCCAGAGAAGGTCATATATGGTTTCTCAAGGAAGTCCCAGATGATGTCCAAGATGCTCATATTTTTCTCATCAGAGTAACCCGAGATGACCTCCCAAAGAAGCTCCAGATGACCTCATAAGCGGTCCTAGATTACCTTTTAAGGAAGCCCCAATGACTACTTTTGAAGAGTTCTCAGGTGGCCTCCTGAATAAGCCCCAGATGACCTCTGGAGAAAGTCTAAGATGGCCCCTGAAGGCCCCACATGACCTCCAGGGTAGGTCTCAGATGGCTTCTCAAGGAAGTCGCAGATGTACTCAAGATGAGGTTCCAGATAGCTTCCCAAGGAAGACCTACAATACCTCTCAAGAAGGTTCCAGGTGGCTTCACAAGGAAGCCCTACATGACCTATCAAGGAGTTCCCAGATGGCTTTACAAGGAAGCCACAGATGACCTCCAGATTGAGTCCCCGAAACAGGCTGGCAAGCTTGCCCAGACATACCCCTAGAGGTACCTAAATGACTTTTTTCCATGTTGGTCCTCCGGAGACAAACACTTGAGGTAGACTCTCAACCCTGAAGGCTGACACTCTCACCTATGGGGATTTTTCCCTGGGGCCAAGGCCTGATGCCATCCAAATGTATTATATCGATGAGGGTCTCCAAATATTAGGACCTCTATTGTTCAGGAGAATCCATCGAGACACAAAGGGCAAGCATTTTATCCCCCTTCCCTTAGTCTATTCTTCCCTGCAGACCTATAATTCCTTCAAGGTCTTTCCCTTTTTCCCTTCTACCAGTTCTTTCTTCTCTTCAGGCCTCTCCACTCTCCACAGGCCTGAACTACTTTGCCTGGGTCCGTTGCCATCCTTTACCTCCTGTTCTCCCTCAACTTCCTCTCCTCTCAGGTCTTTCCCCTTCTGCTTTCATGCAACTTCCTTCCTTACAAGACGTTTCCCTTTTTCTCTTCTCTTCTATTGCTCTAAATAAGCAGCCTATATAAAGTCTGTAACCCTTCTCCACACCAACTGCTTGACAGTTTTCAACTGTCACATCCCAAACTGCCCACAGCCCAATCACTTCTTTACAGCTCAAAACTTCGTGATTACTGCCCCAGGCCCTCCCACAGAATGCCCCATCTTCTTTGGTGGCATATTTTGTCCTCTCCAGCTGGCCAAGAGATGGGGCCACGCTGATTATCAGATCCTATAAATTATCAGGGTCATGCTGATTATTACAGTATTATCCTTGTGAACTAATAGCAATTGAAATTGGAAATTTGATTGTGATATTACAAACTCATTGTGACATCACAAACCCATTTTGACATCACCACCACCATAACATCACACACCCAATCTGATAAGATTGTCATTGTGACATCATGATTCCATTGTGACATCTCAAATCTATTATGATCTCTTAGCTCCTTTGGAAAATCACATGCCCTTTTCAACATCACAGTCCCTTTGTGTACCCATATCCTTGTTGTTAACTAATGACAATTGAGATCAGACATGCCATTATAAAATCAAAAAGTTTTTGTGACATCCTCAATAGTGTGACATCACTTTTTATAAGATCATCAGCTCATTGTGACATCACCAAAGTTAATGACCTAATCGCATTATGACAATTCTCATTGTGACATCATAGACAAATTGTGAATGCTTATTCTGTATTTCATTGATTCCAAATATGGCATGAGAATTGCTATCAGAAATGAATTTTTGTGCCTACATAACAATTTTGAGCTGGGCGCTTTTGGCTCATGCCTAGCTACTCAGGAGGCTGAGCTCTGAGGATCACGGTTTAAAGCCAGCCTGGGCAAGAAAGTCAGAGAAACTCTTATCTCCAGTAAACCACTCGAAAAACGGAAGTGGCTTTGTAGCTCAAGTGGTAGAGTGCTACCCTTGAGCTGAAGAACTGAGGGACAGTGCCCAAGCCCAGAGTTCAAGCCCCACAACCGACAAAAAAATTGACATCATAATCACTTTGTGCCATTACAGTGCCATTGTGATATCACTAACACAATGAGACATCACAAACCTCTCATGTCCTCATAACTTTTGTGACATGCTTACATTGTGATATCTTAGTGATTTTTCGCCTCATAATTTGTTTTCAACCTCATATTTCATGTATGACATCAGATACCAGGAATCCACTGTGACATCATGACCATTGTGACATCACACTGACAGATGCCATGATCATCATGTCACATTGTGACATCACAAAAGGTTTTGATCTCACAATTAGTTGGTGATGCCATACAGGTAAGAGATCACAGTAGGTCTATGATTTCACAATTGGTTGGTGGTATTAAAATGGCATAAAGTATTTCATTCATTATGAAATCACAGAGAATATGAGTTCACAAATGAACTGTGGTTTCTCCAAAGGCATGTGTTGTCACAAATGTGATGAAGTCCTAGGAGGATTATGATGTCACAGTGTGACACAATGTTCATGATGACAGGATGGGTTTGTAATGTCATGGTGGGTTGGTGATATCACAATGGCAATGTTTTGTACAAAGGGATTGTAATGTCACAAAAGTTATGATTCACAGTTTGTTTATGATATCAAACTACAAGCCACATTTGAAATAGAATGAAATCACAATAAAAGTTTTTCATGTCTATGATGTCACGATGACAATGTGAAATTCTAATTCATATCATTTTAGTTTTGTGATTTCACAATTATCAGATGGTGTCACAATGACAATGTGATGTCACAATTGTGATGATCTCAAAAATGTTTCTGATGTTAAAATGTCATGTCTGATTCTCAATTGTCAATAATACACAGTGGAAATTTGGGTACACAAAGGGATTGTAATGTCACAAATCTATGTATTTTTTCAAAGGTTATAAGAGGTCATAATAGATTTGGGATGTCACAAAGTGATCCTGGTGTCAAAACAGTAATGTCACAATGGGTTTGTGATGTCACAGTGGTGATGAGGTCACAATGGGTTAGTTATGTCATGAGTTCATAATATCACAATTATTTGTCCAATTTCAATTGCTCCTAGTTCAACATGAGGACACTGTAATAACCAGCAGTGCCCCTATAATCCACGGGAACAGATAGTCATCATAACCTCCTTGTCTGGACCAACAGAGAAGGGGGTGCATGCCACTGGAGAGGGGAGGACATGCTGCTGAAAGAGATAAAGTGTCAAGTCCCACATGGTGATCTGCCAAGAAGTAATTGGCCATGGACATTAGGGAAGTGATGATTGAAAATTGTTATGCAGGAAAGATATTGCAGTGGGGGAAGGGTACAGCCTATATATAGGCTGCATGTTCAGAGCAACAGAAGGATAGAGAAAAAGGGGAAAGGCCTGGAAGGAAATACGTGATGAGACTGCAGGAGTGTAAGACCTTGGAGGAGAGGAAATTGAGGGAGAGAAAGAGGTGAAGGACAGCAACTGGCCACCTGGTCAGGGCAGAACAAGCCTTTCAAGAGTAGAGCAGCCTGAAGAGAAGAAGGGAATGGTGGAAGGAAAAAATGAAAAAAAAACCCTGAAAGGTAGGACAGGTCTTTAGAGAAGGAGGATGAAGAGAAAGGAAAAAGCCTTGTACTTTGAAATGTGGAGCTTCGGAGATCATTATTTTGGAGATTGGTTGTTTACAGACCAGTTAACAAATGGCTGTGCTGCTCTTTGAAGTTCTGAGGGCCCATGGTTGAGGCAGAATTTAGCTCTGGGCATCCAGCCCAGGTCAAGTTAGTCGCCTGTTATAAAATGTAAGACAAGACAGGTTTGTGATGTTACATTCCATTAATGATTTCACAATGTCATAGGGATTGTAATGTCATAATGGTGATGTGGTCACAATGGGTTTCTAAAATCAACCTATATGCCACATTTGAGATAGAATGAAATCACAGAATAGGCAATCACATTGTCTCTATGACCTCACAATGAAAATGTGATGTCATAATGCTATGATGTCATTGTCATTTTGGGATGTCACAAGGGGCCCTTGGTATCATAACAATGTGATCTCACTCTGGAGATGATGTCACAAAGCGTTTGTAATGGTAAAATGGCATGCATATGGTTACCCAAAGGGACTGTTATGTCATAAACACCATGTGCTTTTTCAAAGATGCTAAGAGGTCACAACAGGTTTGGGATGTCACAAGGTGATTGTGATATCACTGTGGCAATGTGATGTCACAATGGGTTTGTGATGTCACAGTAGTGACAAGGTCACACTTGGATAGTGATATCAAAATGAATTTGTAATATCACCATTATATGTCCAATTTCATTCTATTTGATCACAATGAAGATACGAGTTCACATAAGGAGCTAGAAGTCAGAAAGGCCATGAATTTTCTAAAATATTATGAGAACATAATAGGTTGGTGAAAATGCAATGCGACAGAGATATCTCATTGGCAATGTAATGTTACCATTACATGAGATAGTATTGTTTTGAAGTCACAAATAGTTTCTGATGCCATACAGGTGATGAGGTCACATAGGTTTGTGATTTCACAATGGTATGGTGATGTTACAATCTCATGCCAGATCTCTAATTGACAATTATATAAGTTCACAGGGATAATTATGTATCCTAAGGCATATTTTGACACAAGTGTAATGAGTCTTAACAGGTTTGTGATGCCACAATGTGTCTCAGTGGTCATGACATTTGGCAGTGTGATGTCACAGTGGTCGTGATGTCCCAGTGGATTTATGAAATCACGTTATACCTTAAGTATTCTGATTTAAACAATGTATGAACTCAGAGAGGCCAAAGAGATGACACTGGCAGCATGTCAAAAAATTATGAGGATAGGACAGTTTTGTGATGTCACAGTGGGTTAGTGATATCATAATGGCAATAGGTGTCATCAAGGTATTGTGATGTCATAATATTTATGTGGTCAGAATGTATTTCTGATAACAACCCACCTGCCACATTCAAAATAGAAAAAAAAATCAAAGAATAGGCATTCCAATGTATCTGTGACATCACAATGACAATGTGATGTCATAATACTATGATGTCATTTCTGTTTTATGATGTCACTGTGGGCTGATGTTGTCATAATGACAATGCGAAGTTACCCTGGTTTTGCGATGTTAAAATGGTATGTCTGATCTCAATTGTGATTAGCTCAAAATGAGGATATGGGTACACAAAGGGCCTGTGATGTCACAAAGGCCATGCTTTCTTTCAAAGCTTTTGAAGTCATAATAGGTTTGGGATGTCACAATGTGATCATGGTGGCCCAATGGCAATGTGATATCACAATGGATTTGTGATGTCAACACACTGATGAAGTCACAATGGGTTAGTGATGTCTCATCAAGTTTGTAATATAACAATGATGTATACAATTTCAATTTCTTCTAATTAATGATGAGGATACTGTAATAACCAGTGGGGCCAGAATTATCTGTGGGAGCTGATAATCATTGTAAATTATTGGCCTGGCCCACCAGAAAGAGTTGGGAATGCCGCCAAAGGTGGAGGTGCCAAGCCTCACATAGTGAGCTGTCAAGAAGTGATTGAGCATTGGAAAGATTGGGAAGTGATGATTGAAAACTGTTAGGCAGGAGACCCGTTGGAGTGAGGAGGTGTACACCGTATATATAGGTTGCATTTTCAGAACATTGGAAGGGGAAATAAAAAGGGAACTACCCGGATGGAAGAAAGTGGTGAGCCAGGGAAAAACCTGACAAGAGAGGAAGATGAGGGAGACCAGAAGGTTGGCATGTGGTCACTGGGGCAGAGTAGGGCAGGCCTGTGGAGAGTGGAGAGGACTAAAAAAAGAAGGAAAGGGTGGAAGGGAAAAAGGGAAAGACAAGAAAAGAAGGACATGTCTGTAGCGAAGGAGGGAGGAATGGAAAAGTAAAAAGCCTTGCCCATGGAGGTTTGGAGCTTTGGAGATTATAATTTTTTGGTTGTTTCTTTGCAGACCGGTGGGGCTGCCCATTGGAGGTCTGAGGTTTGGTGGTCAAGGCTACACTTGGACCTGGGTATCCAGTCCAGGATAAGGTAATCACAGTCCCCTTTCTAGTGTAAATTAGTTTATTATATTAAATGTGACTCTATGATTTGTCTCCTTGGTGATGAAGTCATAAGAACAGGAGTTCACAGAAAACGCCTGAAGTCTCAAAGGCCATAGATTTTCTAACACGTGATGTGGCCATAAGAGGTTTGTAAAAACACAATGGGACAGTGATATCACAATGGCAATACCACAATATCATGTTAAAATAATGCTTTGATACCACAATTAGTTGTTGATGCCATTCTCGTGATGAGGTCACAATAAGTTTGTGATGTCACAATGGGTTCATGTCAGTGTGGCATGGCAGATCTCAATTGTCATTAATTGGCAATGAATATATGAGTTCGAAAAGGGACTGGAATGTCTCCAAAGGCATATGTAGTCACAAATGTGATGCCATTCAAACAGTTTTGTCATGTCACAATGTGACATAATGATCATGATATCTGGCAGAATAATGTCACAGGGGATTTATGATATCACCTGTCATGCCAGAAATATGAGATTGAAAACAGATTATGGGCTCACAAAGGACCTAATATATGAAAATGGCAGCATGTCACAAAACTGATAAGGACAGGACTGGTTTGTGTTGGCACAGCAGGTTAATGATATAAGATGGCAATGTGATGTCAGAAAGGATTGTGATATCACAATGGTTATATGGTCAAAATGGGTTTCTGAAATAGAATGAATTTACAGAATAGGCCATAACACTCTTACGTGTATGAAGTAACAATGTCACTGTGATTAATAATGATATGATGCCATTGTCGTTTGGTGATATCACAATGAGCTGATGGTGTCATAAGACAATTTGATGTCACTGCTGATTTATGGTTTGGCAATGGTTATGAGGTCACATTATGTTTCTGATATCAACATACAGGTCAAAATGAAATAGAATGAAAAAGCCGGGCATGGGTGACTCATGCCTGTAATCCTAGATAATCAGGGCCCTGAGATCTTATGATAACAGTTCAAATCCATCTCAGGCAGGAAAGTCCATGTGATTTATCTCCAATAAAACCACTAGAAAACCAGATGTGGCACTGTGGCTCAAGTGATAGAGAGTTCATCTAGAGCTGAAGAGCAAGGACAGCACCCAAGCCCAGAGTTTAAGCCCCATGATAGACAAAAAAAAGAGATTTAAACAGGCATTCACAATCTGTCTATAACATCACAATGACAACGTGATCTCATAATGTTATCTTGTCATTGTAGTTTTGTGATGTCAAAAGTAGTTGATGCTGTCATAATGACAATGTTAGGTCACACTGGTGATGTCACAAATGGCATGTTTGAAATCAATTGCCAGTTCATAATGAGGGTATAGTTACACAAAGGGGCTGTGGTGTCACAAAGGCCATGTGTTTTTTCAAAGGTGCTGAGGTCCCAATAGGTTTGGGATGTCGCAATGTGATAGTGATGTCAAATGGCAATGAAAGCTCACAATGGGTTTGTGATGTCACATTGGTGATGAAATCAAATAGTTTTGTGAAGTCACATCTCCTAATCACATGACCAATTTTAGTTGCTACTATATCACGATGAGGATATGAGTTCACAGAAGACAAGTAAAAAAGGTCATGAATTTTCTAAAATGCTATGTAGACATCCTAGGTTTTTGAAAACACAATGGAACAGTGATATAACAATGGCAATGTAATGTTGCAATATGACGACTTAATAATGTTTTGATATCACAATTGGTGATGCCACACTAGTGACAAGTTTACAAGAGGTGTATGATGTTACAATGGGTTGGTGATATCAAGATGTGACATGTGATCTCAATCGTCATTAACTCACAATGAGTATATGAGGTCACAAAGGGACTGTGATGTCTCCAAAAGCATGCGT
Organism: Dipodomys merriami; assembly: GCF_024711535.1. Classification (NCBI taxonomy): domain Eukaryota; kingdom Metazoa; phylum Chordata; class Mammalia; order Rodentia; family Heteromyidae; genus Dipodomys; species Dipodomys merriami. The sequence continues at coordinate 31,639 of NW_027203109.1, read as the reverse complement.
TGTCACAATAGTGAAGTCCTAACAGGTGTGTGTTGTCAGAATGTGACAAAATACTCATAATATCTATCAGTGTGATGTCACCATGATGTAGATGTCACACTGGATTCGGGTATCACATTTCATACCTGAATTGAGTATGAGAGGATTATCATTTCACAGTGGTTTAGAGATATCACTATGGAAATGTGGAGTCACAAAGGGATTGTGCTGACCTTTTCTGCTTGACTCATACATGTACTAGATGTTGCAAATAATGGAAACCATGGGACCTATGTTTCTTTGGGCTTGGTTTTCTTCATTTAATATAATTTTAGGTCAGATAAGTGTGATGTTAGGAAAATGAACCCTTAGATATGTATTTAAATGTTTATTTCTTTCATGCATTTGTTTCTAATGCATATATAAGATTATTTCTTTGTTGCTTTGTATGTCCCTCCCCCACTGTATAACCCCTGCTTTCGCTGTATTTGATGTCGGTATAATACGTGGAGGAGATGGGGAAAAACAAGTCGTTTAAGGATACAGGTGGACCCGTTGCAACTATGAGAAGTACAAGTTGTCTTGTCGAAAACGAATTTTACAACTTTGGTGTGTGTGGGGGGATTGGGGTGGGTGGAGGGCAGGCTGGGAAGGGATGTGAAGGGTTAACAAAGGAGGAGGCTGCAATGCTTGATAAGAAATGTACTCATTATCTTGCCCATGTAATTGTAACCCCTCTGTACAGTATGTTCACAAAAAATAAAAATTAAAATAAAAAAAGGAAAATGTTGATGGAGTGTTTATATGCAGAAAACCTGAGAAGATAGCTCAGTGGTAGAGCACTTACATTGCTTGCCTGAGGCCCTGGGTTCGATTCCTCAGCACTACATAAGCAAAAGAAGAAAGCTGGAAGTGACGCTTTGGCTCAAGTGGTAGAGCGCTAGCCTTGAGCTGAAGAGCTGAGGGACAGCGCCCAGACGCAGAGTTCAGGCCCCACGACCGGACCCCCCCCCAAAAAAAGAAATGTACTCATTATCTTGCCCATGTAATTGTGACCCCTCTGTACAGTATGTTCACAAAAAATAAAAATTTAAATAAAATAAAATAAATAAATAGGGATAAAAAAAAAACAAAGGGATTGTGCTACCACAATGGCTATTAGATCACAATGTGTTCTCACTATAGTAGGTTTGTGATGTCACAATTCGCTGGAAATGTCACAATGGCATGCTGAATCTCAATTGTAATTAATTCACAATGAAGATATTAGTTCACAAAGGGACTGTGTTGTCGCCAAAGACCTGTGTTGGCACAAATGTGATGAAGTCCTAACTGATTTGTGAGTTCACAATGTGACACCATCCATGGTCTTGATGTTTATCATAGTGATATCACAATGGTCATCATGTCAGAGTCAATTTCTGATATGATATATTATACCTGAATTATTATGTTTGAAAAGAGATTATAAGCTTACTAAAGGCATAAAATATCCTGATGGCAGCATATCACACAAATTATGACTAAAACCTCATGCTCTTTGGAGCTTTCTTTCTTTGAAATTGTATCCTTATTGTGAACTAGTAGAAATTGAAATTGGACATGTCATTGTAATATTACAAACTCATAGTGACAATAGTGACATCACAAACTCATTGTGACCTCATCACTACTGTGACATCACAAACCCATTGTGACATCACATTGCTGTTGTCCCTTCACAATCACATTGTGACATCACAAAACTACTGTTAACTCAGCATCATTTAAAAGACACATGACCTCTGTGGCATCATAGACCTATTGGTTACCCATATCTTCATAGCGAATTAATGAAAATTGTGATCATACATAGCATTGTATCATCACAAATACTTTGAGTAAAAATTATGACTGTGAAATCACATTGTCATCATGACACCATCATCTCATTGTTACATCACCAAATCTCAATGACACCATACCATGTTTTTCTTTTTTTTTTTCTTCTGTGCATTTTTTATTGTAAGTATAGTATACAGAGGGATTACAGTTACATGAGCAAGGTAATGTTGTGAATGCCTATTCTTGGATTTCTTTCTATTTCAAATGTGCCATGTGGGTTGATATCAGGAAACCATTGTGAACTCATAACCTTTGTCACATCAAAATCTCTTTGTCACAGCACATTGCCTTTGTTACATCACTAACCCACTGTGACATCAAATACCTCTCCTGTCCTCATAACTTTTATGACATGCCATTGTGATATATTAGGCCTTTTGTGAGTTTAAAATCTGCATTCGATCTCATATTTCAGATATGACATGAGATAGCTAAAATCCAGTGTAACATCATGATATCACACTGCTGGACATCATAACCATTGTGTCAACTTTGTGACATCTTAGACCTGTTAGTTCTTCACCTTTTTGACTACATATACTTTGGTGATATCAGAATCCCTGCCCAAACTCATATATACTCATGCTGAGTTAATGACAATTGAGATCCCACATGCCATTGTGACATCACCAACCCCTTGGGACATCTCAAATCCTCATCAGTATGGCGTCACCAATTGTGACATCAAAATATTATTATAACATGATGTTGAGACATCACATTGTCATTGTGAAATCACTGTTGCATTGGGTTTCACATAGTATGCGCTCATACCGTGAAGCTTCTTTTATCACCTAGTATCCTCATATTGAATTATGAGTAATTGAAATTAGATATATCATTCTGAAATTACAAAATGTGACATCAGAAAACCATTGTGACCTCATCACCACTGTGACAGTAAAAACCCAATGGGACATTTCATTTCCATTTTGACATTACGGATCACATTGTGCCATCCCAAGCCTATTATGACCTCTTACCACCTTTGAAAACACACATGACCTCTGTGACATCACAGAAATTTTTTGTATTCATATCCTCATGGGAAACTAATTACGACTGACATCAGACATACCGTTGAAACATAACAAATCCTTTCTGACATCATCATAATTGTAACATCATGTTGCCATTACAACATCAGCTCATTTTGACCTGTAAACTACAATGCCATCATAGCATTGTAACATCACATTGTCATTCTGATGTTATAGACACGTTGTGTTTGCCTATTATGTTATTTGATGCTTCTACTAATGTGGAATGTCAGTCGATATCTGAAACCCATTGTGAGTTTGTGACCATTGTGATATCACGATGCCTTATTAGCATCACATTGCCATTGTGATGTCACATTGCCAAATTGATGTCACAAAGGGATTTTGATGTGACAATGGTCATGATATCAAAATGAGTCTCTGATATCAACCCACATGCCACATTTCAAATACAATGAAATCACAGATTAGGCATTCATAATGTGTCTATGTTATCACAATGACATAATGGCAAATGCTATAATGTCATTGTCATTTTGTGATGTCACCATAAGTTAAAAATGTCATGACAAGAATGTGATGTCACACTGGTTATGACGTCACACAGGGTTCATAATGTTACAATGATTATGAGGACACAATGTGTTTCTGATAGCAAGTGATATGCCACATTTGAAATAGAATGGAATCACAGGATATACAATCACAATGTGTCTGTGACAGCTTTCTTTTTTTGGGGGGGAGGGGTCCGGTCATAGGGCCTGAACTCTTGTCCTGGGCACTGTCCTCAGCCCTTCAGCTCAAATCTAGCACTCTACCACTTGAGCCACAGTGCCACTTCTGTCTTTTTTTCTTTTTGCTTATGTTGCTGAGGAATCGAACCCAGGGCCTCATGCATGCAAGGCAAGTGCTCTACCACTGAACTACCTTCCCAGCCCCTATGACAGCAAAATGGCAATGCGATGTCACAATGCTATGATGTCACTGTAATTTGGTGATGTCACAATGAGCTGATGGTATCATAATGACAGTCTGATGTCACACTGATGATGATGTCACAAAGGGTTTGTGATGTCACAATGTCATGTCAGATCTTAATTGCCATTAGATTATAGTGCAGATAAGAGAATGATGTCACGACATACACAAATGAACTGTGATGACACAAAGGCCATGATTTTTTATCAAAAGTGCTAAAATTCCTAACATGTTTTGGTTGTAAAGTGTTAATTGAAGAGCTAAAGTAACTCATTTTAAATCAAGCCCCCTGAGCTGTGCTGCCCTCAGAGTAGCATCCTGAGCTGTGTTGCCCTCAGAGTAACCCCCAAAGAGAGCTGTGCTGCCAAAGAAAAAAATAGCTCTCAGGAAAACCGCAGGTTGCCACCAACCCTGCCCACCCTTAAGGAACAGAATAGTTGCCAAGGTGTTCCATCAGAAAAAGGGAAGTGCAGTCAAGGTGGACTTAAACCCCCTGAACTTATGAACTTGCTTGTGTGGAAAACCCCTAAACTTGCTTGTGTGGAAACCCCCTGAACTTGTAAACTTGTTTGATAGTATAAAAGCTGTGCTAATTTTGTGCTCTGGACCTCTTAGCGTCACCAGTTACCGAGTGCACAGAAGATCAAGCTCGAGCTTGCAATAAACAACTCTTTGTTGTTTGCATTGATCGTGGTCTCTGGTGGTCTACGAGGGGGATATCCGAAAATTGGGTACTTCATTAATGATATAAAAATGGGTTAGTGATGTCAAAACCAGTTCATAATATCACATCTTATTTCAAATTTCAATTGCTACAAGTTCACAATGATACAGGTTAACAGAACGAGTTTGATGTCCCAAAGGCCATGAATTTTCTAAGATGTGAGGAGATCATAATAGGTTTGTGAAAGCATGATGTTACAGTAATATCACAATTGCAATATGATGTCATATTATAATGTCATAAGAGTGTTGTTATGTCACAATTAGTTGCTGATGCCATAATAGTGATGAGTTCAAAATAATTTTGTGATGTCACAGTAGATTGGTGATATGACAATGTCATTCCAGACCTCAATTGTCATTAACTCACAATGAGTATATGAGTTTAGAATGGTATTGTGAGGATTCCAAAGGTATTTGTTGGCACAAATGTGATGAAGTCAGAACAGATTTGTGATGTAACAACAGAACAGATTTGTGATGTGACAATGTGACAGTGTGATGTCTAGCAGTGTGATGTCACAATATTCATGATGTCACAGTATATTTCTAATATTTCATGTTATACCTGAAATAATGTTAGAAAAGAGGTTGAGCTCTCAATGGACCTGACATTACACCGTGGCAACATGTCATAAAAATTATGAGGACAGGACATATTTGAGTTGTCACAGTTGTTTAGAGATATCACAATGGCAATAATATGTCACAAAGGGATTGTGATGTCACAATGGTTATGAAGTCAAAATATGTTTTTGATATGCAACCACATGCAACATTTGAAATATAATGAAATCACATAATAGGCATTCACAATGTATATATGATGTCACAATGACAATGTCATGTAATAGTGGTAAGATGTCATTACAAATTTGTGATGTCACAATGAGCTGATGTTGTCATAATGACAATGTGCTTTCACACCGATGATTATATTATAAATGCTCTGTGATATTACAATGGCATATCTGATCTCAATTGACATTTCACAACGAAGATATGGATACACAAAGGGAATGTGAAGTCACAAAGGCATGATTCTCATAGGAAATGATAGGCAAGATGTATGGCACAAAGATTATTTTCAATTAAGAGTTCATGAAGTCTGACAATAAGAATCACATTCAAGAATTGGAGGCATTGGGAAAGATCCAAGAATCTGTAATCACATGGTACATAGGATTCCAACACAGCTCACCACATCTCCTACTCTATCCAAATAGGTATTTATTAGCATACTAGCTTCAGCTTATGAATGGATGAATATTGTGCCCCACTCCCACCCAGGGGCTCTATCTCAGGTTCTGGGTATGGCCTAGCTGCTTAGTGGCTCACAAGATGGTAGGCTCATGTGGACCCATTGGGCTGTTGGGCCTGCTAGGCCCTGAGTTTAAATCCCAGAACTACTAAAAGGTCATCCTGATGTGAGAAGTCAATCCTTGCACCTGTTTTCCTGTACTGTGTAAGTGCTTGGTCTCAGCAAAAATAAAGAATCAAGAAAGCATAGGCAACTCCACACCCATGGGAATAGGGTGTCATCCATGTCAGCACAGTTACATATGTCATCCTATAATCAACAAAATACACAATACCTCCTTGAAAAAGAAACAAAATAAAAAGAATAACTACACTGAATGCAAGATGCATACTACACCTGTATGTAAATAGAGATCTTATGTTTCAAAGAGGTGGGCTTCTTATTTTGTCCACAGTTGGGGCTTCAAATCAGGCCCTGGACCAGGCCTGATATTCTAGTCTTCAAAGATGGTGAGCCTCCCCACCCTCCACAGTGCAACAGTTACCCATACCTGAGTTCAAATCCCAGTACTGACAAAAGATTCATCCTGATGTCAGAAGCCAGTCGTTGTACCTGTTTTCCTCTCCTGTTAAAGTCCTGGGTCTCAGCTAGGATGGAGAATGAATGCATAAGCAACCCTATAACCATGGGAACAGGTTGTCATCCATGTCAGCACAGTTATGCCTGTCACCATACTCAGTAAAACACACAATATCTCCATGAATTAGACACAAATTAAGGAGAAGTGAACCTAATGCAAGAGGCTGCCTGCACATGTATGTCAATATAGATCTTATGTTTCAAGCATGAATCTCTTCCTATCCTAGCCCTTCCTGGGGTTTGATGTCAGGTCCTGGGAATGGCCTAGCTTCTTAGTTGCTCACAGGCCTGTATCCTCACCTAGACCCTTTCCCCAACTGGACCTGTCAGCCTCTGTGTTCAAATCCCAATACTGCCAAAATATGAATCCTGATGTGAGAAGCCCATCGATCCACCTGTTTCCCGGCCTTTGAAAGTCCTAGGACTCAGGGAGGATAAAGAATGCTATATAGGCAACTCTATAGCCATGCAAATAGGTTGTCATCCGTGTCAGAACAGTTATGTGTGTCATCATACTCAATAAAATGCAAAATGCATTAATGACTAAGACACACAATAAAAAGAATAACTACACTGAACATAAGACACACTCCACACATGTATGTAAATAGAGATCCTATGTGTAAAATAGGTGGGTATATTATTTTTGCCCGTGCTAGGGCTTCAATTCAGGCCCTGCAACATAGACTGATATTGCAGTCTTCAAGGATGTTGAGCTTCCTTTTCTCCCCCAGTGCTATAGATTTACCACGAACTGAGTTAACTCTACATCAGCTTCAATCATCTCAGGGTGGTGGGCTGCCATGGGTACATAGCCGACCCTGGGATCCTAGGCCCTGAAGTCTTGCCGGAAAAAAAAACAACAAAACAAAACAACAGAGAGAGAGAGAGAGAGAGAGAGAGAGAGAGAGAGAGAGAGAGAGAGAGAGAGAGAGAGAGAGAGAGAGAGAGAGAGAGACAGACAGACAGACAGACAGACAGACAGAGACAGAGACAGAGACAGAGACAGAGACAGAGACAGAGACAGAGACAGAGACAGAGACAGAGACAGAGAGAGACAGAGAGAGACAGAGAGAGACAGAGAGAGACAGAGACAGAGACAGAGAGAGAGAAAGCCGTGGGATGGATAGTTTATATTTTGTTCCTTTTCCTGGTAACCATCTTGGGTCTCAATGACACACCTACAAAAGGGTACTTCACTTTGCATTGGGGAAGGCTAGTGGGCTATGACATAGGACCATTCATCCATGTAGGCCCTAAATTCTTGTCCTGATCCTGACACCTACCAGTGGGGTGATTTCCCAAGAGACTCTTCCTATGTATGGGAGTAGCAATAGAATGTGAGCAAACTCATGATTGAATGAAAAGTTTCTGCGTGCATTAGTCTAGTCTAAAATTAGACGCAATGATACTAGGATGCTGATTGATCTTAATGAATATCTTACTAAGCATGAAAAGAATCCTATTCCTTCAATGGTGGTGTAATAACTAACTAAGAGTTGGTAGGAACATAGTTGATGTCATTGAATCCTAGGTAGATGTCTCTGGCACTCCATACAAATACATATTTCTTGGTATACTACCACCTGCCTATCCATGTATGGCTATTTTGTCCACCCCTGCGGCTTGATCTCAGGGTCTGGGAACTTCCTAGCAGCGTCCTGGGATAGAGGTTGCCATGTTGACACACCCATTCATGAATTGGGTTTGCTAGGCTCTGAGTTCATATCCCAGCATTTCTAACAATTGGATCATGTAGTAAGAAGCATAGTGTGACACCTGTTTTCCCTTTCTCTGAGATTCCTGGGTGTCAGACAGGATAGAGAACACGTCAACAAATCTAGATACTATGTGATAGGATGCCATCAATATAATAAATGGAATGTGTGTTATCACAGTCAATAAAATAAATGGTAAATAAATGAATAAAACAAATACAATAAACAACCACTACAAACAAGATATGGACTGAACCTCTATAGGTAATTACAAATCCTATCAGGCCTAGGGCCCAGGCCTGACTTTCTTGTCTTCAAGCATGGTGAGCTTCCCCTTGGTCCACAGTGCTGCAGAGTTACACAGACGCTGAGTTCAAATCGAAAGCCTGACAGATAAAACGGCACTAATTGCAAGCCAGGGAGATAATTTTTTTTTTGCCAAGCAAGATCTTGAACTCAGGTCAGTGCAACTCTGCCTCAGCTTCCATCACCCTAGGCTGGGGTGCAGCCACTGGAACCACAGCCAATCCTGGAATCCTAGACCTCCAGGCCTTGGGGGGTATGCCCAGAAAAGAAGAGGGGGGATGGTGCTTTTACATTTTGCACCATGACCATCTGTGTCTGAATGACAGGGCTCCAAAAGGTACTTCACCTTGCATTGCTGAATGCTGGTGGGCTATTGGGTAAGCCATAGTCCTGCAGGGCGAATCCCAGTCATGTCACTTACAGCTGGTGGGAGATCCTAGGAGACTTGTTCCCATCCATAGGAATAACGATGGAATGTAACAAATGTCACGGTTGAATGAGTTGCTCGTGAATGATTCGCCTATAAAATTCGACATCATGATTTCAGTAGGCTGATTATTTTTATTTAATATGAAGCATTAAAAGAATATTATTTCCTACAGGGATGCAATAATTTCAGGACACTGATTTACTTAATAGTTTATTAAGGATGAAAACAATGACATTAATCATATGGAGGCATAATAAATACCCAAGAATTGGTAGGAATGTAGGCTATATAACGGAATAATGGATAGACCTCTCTGGCACTCTATAAAGATATATATATATATATATCATATTAAATATTATATATAATATTCCTAATATACGATATATATAATATATAATATACCATATATTTATATATATTAACGTACTACTATCTGCATGTCAATCTGTTCTTGTTTTGTCAACCTCTGGGGCTCAATCTCGGGTCCTGGGAACTGCCTGTCAGTCAATTTGCCCCAGATGGTGTGCTGACATTCACCCATTCATGAATTGGGCCTTGTATGCTATCAGTTCAGATGCCAGCATTCCCAAAAAATGAATTGTGGCATAAGAAGCTGATGGTGACACAAGTTTTTCTTTTCTGTGAAAGTTCTGGTTGTCAAGTATGAAATGGAATACATATTCAAACATGCGTCCTATGTAATCAATGTAATTACTGTTGTACGTGTCATAATAGTCAATAAAATGAACAGTCAACACATGAGTAAAACAAAAAATAAAATGAGTAACTACACTGAACACAATATGGCGTCAACATATGAATATAAATCATATATTTAAAATTTCCACAAATAGGATGATTTCTAGTAGTGGGGATCAACTTCAGGCCTAAGGAATGGACTTGAATTTTTTTACTTCAAGGAGGCAAGCTTCCCCTTCCCTCACAGAGCAACAGTTTTACCCAGACCATGCAGTCAAATCCCAGTCCTGGCAGAATAAATGGCACCTTTATAGTATGTGAGGCCCAATTCTTAGGTATTTCATTCTGCCTCCATTTAATGAATGTGATTGTTTAAATGCTTCATAAAGTGTTAGTTAAAATCTATCAGTGTCCCGTAATATTATTGTGTATAATTTTATGCTAGAATCATTCAAGAACTTCTCATTCAATCATGAAATACATCACATTTCATTGGTAATCATATGAATAGGAATGAGTTTCTTAAGATCTCCTGCCATTTGGAGGTGGCAGGACCAGGATTCAAACTGTGGGCTCCAGCTCCCAGCACTTAGACCTTAGGGTAGGGAACTCACCGATCTGTTCGAGTACATCAGCAAGACCAATGATTATGCAGGAACCAGTGGCTCTCAACAGTCCTCTTTGATACTTTCAAGGCTGTGATAGGAGGATCATGGTCAAAGTCAACCTAGGCAGGAAAGTCCTTGAGACCCCTGTCCAACTTCAGTGCCAACAAAGCCAGAAGTAGAGCTCTGTGGCTCCAGTGGTTAGCCTTAGGCAAAAGCATTTCACAGATTGTGCCTAGATCCTGAGTTTAAGGTCTGGGACTGGCAACAAACAGACATACACAACAATCTGTGCAGCCATCTGGCTAAAGCAGGTCACCCTCTTGTCCCCAACTGGATTGGATAGAGTTTCCTGGGAAAGGGGCTGCTGTCATCTTGACTCCGCCCATTCTGCCTGCATCACAGTATTCGAGACACAACCCCATTCCTTCATGGTTCTTTCTGACCAATGGTATACAAGAATGGTGGCCATGCCCATATTCTGTTCTGCCCTGAAGCACTGGCATTACCTCTGTGGTTGACACAACTACCAGTAGTTGAGGAAGGTAGAGGTGGGTGAGTGGTGAGCAAGAGACTTGAGGCCTAGGAAGAGAGGCCTTCCTCAGCCCCACCATGTGCTAGCCCGTGCCCTGGCTCCCTCCTCCCCTTCCCAGCTGTGCAACATTTCAAACCTGGTGTTGCTAGCTCAGACATGTGGTGCCTCTTGGAGTCTTCAAGCAATGGTGCAATGGTGTGCCACTGGCCGGCTTGTAGCCCTGACCTAGGACTGGACCCCTGTCATCTGCTCCGGGCCTGAGTGTCTGCCATGCCTCTGTCATCGCTGCTGGCCTCACCTGGAGCGGCTGCCAACAGCTTCTCTCAGCAGCACATGTGAGTGGCTGCCCACGCAGGACCACACCCCACAAGCCCATATCCCCCACTCCTCCCCCCTCGTGACCAGGACCTGCACCTCCCCCATGCCCCACAGTCTGGCCCAGGCCCTGCCACAAATGCCCCAGGCATGGGGGTGGGTATTGACCTGAGGATCCCACCCCCATCCCTAGCCTCCAGTGTCCCAGGAAACGGGGAGGTGCAGGGTTGGGTGAGGAGTGGGTGCTACAGAGCCGCTGGCCTGGAGCAGTGGGAGAGACACAGCCGCGCATCTGCACCCTTCCTCTCCATGGTGGGAACCTGGTGGCTTTAGTTCAGAGGTGGGGAGCAGCATGTCCACACTTGCCTTCTGGGTACTTTTCCTTTTTTCTGGGGTGGAGGGTGTTGGATACAGAAAATAAACCCCCTTGCTGTGTGAGCCCTTGTCTTCTGTGCTCGTCACCCTTTCACTTGAAGAGGTTCCCAGAAAAGCCCAATAAGGAGGTGAGTGTGTTGGGGGTAAGAACAGAAGGTGAATATCTGGGAGGAACACCCCACTCACTCACATGCACCCCGGCTGTGCCCCCGCAACAGCTGTCCACAGTTCTCTCAGGGTGATAACATTTCCCAGCTCTGCCAACTTCTGCTGGTGCTCCTGGTCCATCTGGTCTCCAACAAACTCAGTAGAGGCACTGTTCTGAGTCTCTCTGTGTGTGTGCATGTGTGCGAGAGAGAGAGAGAGAGAGAGAGAGAGAGAGAGAGACAGAGACAGAGACAGAGACAGAGACAGAGACAGAGACAGAGACAGAGACAGAGACAGAGACAGAGACAGAGACTGAGAGATAGAGAGAGACAGAGACAGAGATGGAGAGAGACAGATGGATTGGAGAGAGAGATACAGAGAGAGACAGAGAGAGACAGAGAACACACAGAGACAGATAATCTTTCTCCTTGTACAGCCTGACTGTACTTTGGTAAATTGCAGGTGCTGCATTGAGAAGTCTTCTGTCACCGGTCTGGATGTGTGTGTGTGTGTGTGTGTGTGTGTGTGTGTGTGTGTGTGTGTGTGTGTGTGTGTGTGTGTGTGTGTAGATGTGGGTTGTAACAAGGAGACTGGCTATGGTAACTTCTACCTGCTATCTTTTGGGGGGTGCATGGGATTCACAGCTGAGCTCTGGGGACCTGGAAGGGAGGGACGCTTGAAGGAGACTCAGCATTTAAAAGAACAAGAGATCTGTGTGCCCTGGAGCTGTGTACTCCCTTGGGCCTGGTTAGTGGCAGTGGGAGTTTGGGAGAACCTGGGAGTGTGGCTCACATTGGGTGGCTTCCCAGGGGGACAGAGAGCTTGGCCAACACTTAGTAAGTCTATGAGCCCTGATAGTATGGAGCAGAACAACATAGGTCAGACTCCAGGTCTTCTCATCCTGACGTCTGATAGACAGACCAACCCTATTTTAAATCTTGAGCTGTGATCTTTAGATCTAAGGCTCCTGAATAGCTAGGATTATAGACATGAGCTTGTGGCACTGGGCCTCTGATTCTTTTTGGTATATTATGGTTTGACCTCAAGGCCTTAGGCTTGCCAGTCAGGTCTTCTACCATGTGAGCTAAGCTTTTCTGTCTTGGGCATTTCCAAGATTGAGGCTTAATATATGCTCAGGCTGGGCTGAATTGTGGTCCTCCTATCTGTGACAGGCATGCACCACCAGGCCAAGTCCTCTGTAGTTGTGATTTTAGACACTTAGTGTCACACTCAGTAATTTATTTAGATGGATTTTTCCAAACAGTCCACGGCAGCCAATTCTTGACCACAGGTGAAGTTCTGGGTTGGGCCTCGACCATCAGACCTCAGTCTCCTCAAGGGACAGTTGTGAGGAAACAAGGGATTAATACAGAGGGATCTCTGGGGCAGGGCCAGACACAGAGGGAGAGGCAGTCAGATACAGTTCTCAGCAATTCTGTGAGAATATAACATGAAGATACCCGGAAGGAGCTCAGATTGTGTGTGTTATTAATGGTGCGACAGGTATAGGATTATGAAACAAAACATGGTGCTCTTTCATTATTACCCTATCCCCATGAGGACGGGATTTCTTCACTTTGTTCAGTTTTGCAGCTGGGGAAATTGAGGAACAGAGAAGCTGGATGACCTACTCATAACTCCTCTGCCATGCTCCCTAGGACAAGGGGTGCTATTCAGTCCACTTCTTGTGGTGGGAAGCCCAGTGCTTGTCAGTCGTGGGGCTTGAATTCTGGGCCTGGGCACTGTCCCCAAGCTCCTCAGCTCAAGGCTAGTGCTCTACCACTTGAGTCACAGCGCCACTTATGATTTTCTGGTGGTTCTTTGGAGATAAGGGTCCCATAGATGTTCCTGCCCAGGCAGACTATGATCCATGATCGTCAAATTTAGCCTCCTGTGTAGTTAGGATTAGGGACCTGAGCCACTGGCAACTGGCTTAAGTGTAATTCTGACCGTCTTTCTTTCACTCTCTCTCTTTCAGGAACTGATTGAATGGGTGCTGGAGTGGTGGCCCAGCATCCCCATGTGGCTGGAACCAAGGGGGCCCTCTCATTCTGGAGGTGAGCTGTGGTTCAGGAGCTGTCTCGCTCAGTCTGTTGTAACAGCTACATGAGGTAAACCCCTCTGTGCCCTGACTAGACTGTGACAGTTATTCGTTGTCCATCTAGCATTATTGGACTCAGTACTGAGTTCAACGTCCTTTCCTAGCAAAAATTTCTGGCCAAAATTATGATAGATTGTTATAGAATGAAAATGTAAAACCATCTTAAGAAAGTCTTTTAGGGCTCTGGGAATATGGCTTCATGGTACGGTGATTGCCTAGCATGCACGAAACCCTGTGTTCAATTCCTCAGTACACATAAACAGAAAAAGAAACACTGGAAATGGTGCTGTGCCTCAAATGGTAGAGGGTTAACTTGACCAAAAAAAAAAAAAAACAAGACACAAAAAAAGCTGAGGAATAATTCTTTAGCCCTGAGTTTAAGCCCCAGGACTGGCAAAACAACAACAACAACAACAACAAATATTTAGTTAGTAAATGGAAAATAAAGAAACTATACTTGGAAAATATAATTGCTCCATCCATACTGATACCTGAGGATAGTACCTAATTAAAGTACTTTACCTATATTTGGATACTGTGTTGAAAAAAAAAAGGTTTTGTTCATTAGGTCACAGCAATTAATGCCAGGAATGTGCTTAGATGTCAGGTGAAGATTAATTCTGGAAATTCAAAAATTCCAGGTTTGTGAGTGGTCACTGCTAATCACAATGAGAAGGGTAGTCTAAGTGAGATTTAAAAACCTTTTGGCCAGTCCTGGCACCAAAAAGACAGAGGCTAATTTACAGTTGTGACTGAAGAGAAGGAATAACTCCAGATGAAAGGAATAAGTGATAGTCAATAAGGTATAGCATTAAACATTCTAAGGAACCATTTTTGGTTATTGAAGAACAAGTTATCAACTAAGCTTATTCCTCATTGCCTTTAACATTCTAAATCTCTTAGGATAGTTCTTAATCTCTGTGTGATAACTATATCTCTTTCTAGAGTGTTCTTTCATACCTGATCTCCTTTGATTACTTTTTTTTAATTTTATTTTATTTGTGAACATACTGTACAGAGGAGTTACAATTACATGGGCAGGATAATGCGTACATTTCTTACCAAGCATTGAAGCCTCTCCTTTGTTTACCCTTCACATCCCTTCCCAGCCTACCCCCTCCCCCCCAATCCCAATCCTTCTCCTTACCCCCCTTCACCCCCCCACCGACGTTGTAAAGCTCGTTTTGGACATGACAACTTGTACTTCTCATTGCTGCAACAGGTCCACCTGTATCCTTAAACAACTGGTTTTTCCCCATCTCTTCCACAAGTTATACTGACATCAAATATAGTGAAAGCAGGGGTTATACTCTGGGGGAGGGACATACAAAGCAAAAAGAGATAATCTTATAAATGCGTTAGAAACACATGCATGAAAGAAAAAAACATTAAAATACACATCTAAGGGTTCATTTTCCTGACATCACGTTATCTGACCTTTTCCCCTTGACTCATACATATACTAGATATTACAAATAAGGGTAACCATAGGACCTATGTTTCTTTGGGCCTGGCTTACTTTACTTAATATAATTTTTTCCAAGTTTTTCCATTTCCTAACAAATGGGGCAATGTCATTCTTTCTGATGGAGGCATAGAACGGCAAAAATCAAGAACTCTAACAACAACAGATGCTGGAGGGGATGTGGACAGAAAGGAACCTTACTTCATTGTTGGTGGGAATGTAAACTTGTTCAACCACTTTGGAAAGCACTATGGAGTTTCCTCAAAAGACTTCACATAGAACTCCCTTATGACTCAGCAATCCCACTTTTGGGCATTTACCCAAATGTTTACAAACAAGACCACACTAAAGCTACCAGCACAACTATGTTTATTGCAGTATTATTTACCATAGGTAAGATATGGAACCAACCCAGATGCCCCTCAGTAGATGAATGGATCAAGAAAATGTGGTATATATACGCAATGGAATTCTATGCCTCCTTTGATTTCTAAAAACCTGTCTTTCTTTATTTCTCTATGAACATTTCCTAATATTAAATACACCTACACAGAGGGAAGAGATGGTAATCTGAGGGTCCCATAGCTCATGAGGCATTAATGTAACAAAATGGAAAAGGAGGACATATTTATTGTTACCTCAATTGTTCTGAAAAGCTGCAATGTCATATCATTTGATTCAGATTTCCATTCTTTGTATACTTAGTGTCATTAAGTGCACTAAATGCAAATTTGAGCCAAGTGCTGGTGTATTATGCCTGTAATCCTGGCTATTCAGGAGGTTGAGACTAGAGGATTGTGTTTCAAAGCAAGCCTGGTCAGGAAAGTCCATGAAAAATTTATCTTCAATTAACCACAATAAACCTGGAAGTGGTGCTGTGGCTAATGGGGTAGAGCACTCAACTTGAGCTGAAGAGCTGAGGGACAGTGCCCAGGATCAGAGTTCAAGCCCCACGACCATGAAAAAAATGCAAATATGACTTTAAGTTTCCCCAAAAGGAATGACGAAGTCAATAGTAATCTTGACAAGCAAAGAAAAAATTCCAAAATGATTCAGTGCACCTATATTTACTGAGTTATTTAAGTTATGGATCCTTTGCTGAACATATTTTCTTCTTTTACAAATTGTCAAATATTAGCATAATAAAAAGCTTCATTTAGTATTTCTTGGTTCAAAATAGAAGTCCATAAAGTTGATGTCAATTAGCTTTCTTACTGTCTTAGTTCAAAGCCAAACCAGACAGAAGAGTGTGTCAAATTCTTATCTGTAAATAAAAACCAAAAAAGCCAGAAGTGCACTTTTGGCTCAAACAGTAGAGTACTAGCTTTGGGGGCAGGTGGGCAGGGACACTGTACAGGGACAGGGTCCAGCCTCTGAGTTCAAGCCCCAGAACAAGCACAAACTAAACAAACAAAACAAACAGCAGGTATTTCTTTGGGAGCCTCCTTAAAGGAGTACTGGTCTGAGAGAAGGCGGCTTTTGCTGATAATACTCACTGGATCCTGCTTTTTAGGAATCCTTATTGCAATGGAAAACTCCGGACCAGATTAAGAAATTGATAACTGAGTACTGCAACAAGAAAATCATCTCAGTAGTGAAACATCCATGCATAAGACACTTTAAAACATACATGTCTTTGTTTCTTTGCAGCAGAACACTTTTAAAACAAATATTTCCTTTTGTTCTATGCTGGCCTTCAAATGGCATATTGTTTCCTTTTGTTATACTCTCAATCAGAAGTTTACAGACAAGTTTAATATGAGTAAAGAACACACTTCAAAAGTCTTTAGCCCACTTATTAATTGGGCAGTTTTTTCTTTGAAGATTTGTTGTTGGGGAATTTAATTTTTTAAGTTCCAGGTATATTTTAGATATGAGACCCTTGTCCGTTGTATGGCTGGTGAAAATCTTCGATCTTCTCGCAATCCATGGGCTTTCTATTGATGTTGCTAGCTATGTCCTTTGCCATGCAGATGCCCTGCAATTTCATGCAATCCCATTTATCCAAAAGTTCACTGATTTGTTGTGTTTCTGGGTCTCTATTAAGAAAATTTTGGCTTGTGCCAAGGAGACCTAGAGTTTCTCCCATTCCATCCTGTAATGTTTTCAGAGTGACTACTTTGACTCTGAGATCTTTGATGCATTTGGAGTTGATTCTGGTGCAGGGTAATATATAAGGTTCTAGCTATAGTTTTCTACAAGTAGTTAACCAATTTTGCCAGCACCATTTACTGAGGAGGCTGTCTTTCTTCCATTCTATTTTTTTAGCTCCCTTACCAAAAATTAGATGGTTATAGGTCTTTAGGTTCATTTCTGGGTTTTCAATTCTATTCCATTGGCCCTGGAGTCTGTTCTTGTGCTAGGACCAAGCTGTTTGTTTATTGTGAAAATACTGTACAGAGGGGTTAAATTAAATGTGCAAGATAATGAGTACATGTCTTACCAAACATTTTAGCCTCCTATTTGTTTCCCCTTCCCATCCCTTCCCATCCTCCCCAGGTCCCCTCAGTGAATCCTCCTTATCCAACTGCTTCCCCCACACCAAAGTTGTAAAGTTGTTTTTCGACATAACGTCTTGTATATCTCATTGTTGCAATGGGTCCACCTGTATCCCTGATTTAACGATTTGTTTTTTTCCCTTCCCCTTCTCAAATTACTCAAACATCATATACAGTGAAAGCAGGGGTTATATCATGGGGGAGGGACATAAAAAGGAACCAATAAATAATCTTCTAAATATTTTAGAAACAATCTCATGAAAGAAAAAAAAAACATTTGAATACAAATCTTAGAGTGCATTTCCCTAATATCAACTTATCCGACCTTTTCTGCTTGACTCAGATATATACTAGTTGTTGCAAATAAGGAAAGCCATGGGACCTATGTTTCTTTAAGCCTGCCTTACTTCACTTAATAGAATTTTTCCAAGTCTTTTCATTTCCTAACAAATGGGGCAATATCATTCTTTCTGATGGAGGCACAAAATTCCATTGTGTACCTAAACGACATTTTCTTGATCATTCATCTACTGTGGGGCATCTGGGTTGGTTCCATATCTAAGCTACGGTAAATAATGCTGCAATAAACATAGTTGTACTGGTTGCTTTAGCGTGGTCTTGTTTGTGATCATTTGGGTAAATGCCCAAAAGTGGGATTGCTGGGTCATAGGGGAGGTCTATGTGGAGTCTTTTGAGGAACCTCCATAGTGCTTTCCAAAGTGTTTGAACAAGCTTACGCACCCACCAACGATGTCCACATCCCCTCCAACATCTGTTGTTATTAGAGTTCTTGATTATATCCATTTTAACTGGGATGAGGTGGTATCTCAATGTTGTTTTGATTTGCATTTCTTTTATGGCAAGAGAGGTTGGGAATTTCTTCATTTGTCTATTGGCCATGCTTCTTTCCTCTTCAGAGGAGTTTCTCTTTAAGTTTTTAGCCTACTTATTAATTGGGCAGTTGTTTCTTTTAAGATTTGTTGTTGGGGAATTTAATTTTTTGATTTCCAGGTATATTTTAGATATGAGACCCTTGTCCATTCTTTGGCTAGTGAAGACCTTCTCCCAATCTGTGGGCTTTCTATTGCTCTTGCTAGCTATGTCCTTTGCCATGCAGAAGCTCTGCAATTTCACGCAATATCATTTGTCCAACCTTTCTTTGATTTTTTCGTGTTTCTGGGTCTCTATTAACAAAATGTCATCCTATGCCAAGGTGACCTAGGGTTTCTTCTATTCCTTCTTGTAATGTCTTCAGGGTGTATGGTTTGTCTCCGAGGTCTTTGATCCTTTTGGAGTTTATTCTGGTTCAGGGTGATATATAAGGATTTAGATTTAGTTTTCTACAAGTAGTTAACCACTTTTGCAAGAACCATTTACTGCAGAGGCTGTCTTTCTTCCATTCTATTATTTTTAGCTCCTGTATCGAAGATTAGATGGCTATAGGTCTCTAGGTTCATTTCGGGGTTTTCAATTCTATTCCATTGGTCCTGAGGTCTGTTCTTGTGCCGGTTCCAAGTTGTTTTGATTACTATGGCTTTGTAGTGGAGCTTGCAATTTGGTATTTATATGCCTCCAGCACTATTATTTCTGTTAAGGATCGTTTTTGCTATTCGGGGTTTTTTATGTTCCATATGAATTTTTGGATTGCCTCTTCTATTTCCTTCAAGAAGGAGGTAGGAATATTGATAGGTATCGCATTGAATTTGTAGATAGCCTTGGGAAATATTCCATTTTCTTGATGTTGATATTTCCAATCCAAGAGCATGAGAATTTTTACCACCTTCTAAGTTCTGTTTTGATTTCCTTTTTCAGGTTTTTAAAGTTTCATCATAAATACCCTTCACTTCTTTGGTTAAGTTAACCTTGGTATTTCATTTTTGTGTGTGTGTGGGACTATTACAAATGGAATTGCTTTCCTAATTTCAGCCACACTATTCTCATTGTTGACATACAAAAAAGCCAGTGATTTTTGAGGGTTAATTTTATACCCTGCTACTTTGCCAAAAGTTTTGGATCACCTTGAGTAATTTGGGAGTGGAGTCTGTGGGATTCTTTAAATACAATATCATGTCATCTGAAAAGAGGGATAGTTTTACTGCTTCTTTCCCTATTTGAATCCCCTTTATGTTTGCATTTTGTCTTATTGCTCTAGCTAGGCATTCTAATACTAGATTGAAGAGCAGTGGGGAGCATAGACATCATTGTCTCGTTCCTGATTTTAGGGGATTTTAGAGTATAATACTGGCTGTAGGTTTCTCATATATAGCCTTTTTTGTATTTAGGAAGGTTCCATAGATCACTAATTTTTCCAGAACATTAATCATAAAGGGGTGTTAGATCTTGTCAATTTTTTTCTGCATCTATTGATTTAACCATGTGGTTCTTATCCTTGCTCGTGTTGATGTGATGAAATATGTTAATTTATTTGCATATATTGAACCAGCTTTGCATCCCTGAAATGAACCCTTTTTGATCGTGGTGTATGAGTTTTTGGATGAATTGTTGAGGTCGATTGGCCAAAATTTTGTTGAGAAATTTTGCATCAATGTTCATCAAAGTAATGGGTCTATAGTTCTCTTTCTTTGATGAATCCAAGCCTGGTTTGGGGATGAGGGTTATTATAGTTTCATAGAATGAATTCAGTAGTGAATTTTCTCTTTCAATTTTAATGAAGAGTTGAAGCAATATTGGTGTGAGTTTTGATTTGAAGGCCTTGTAGAATTCTGCTATAAAACCATCTGATCCTTTTCTTAGATGGGAGGCTGCTTATTGCTGTTTCTATTTAAATGCTTGATATGGGCCTGTTAATATGGTTTAATTCATCTTGGTTTAGTTTCCCCATATTGATATTTGCTAGAAAAAGGTCCATTTCTGCCAAGTTCTCAAACTTATGAGCATAAAGGTTTTTTGAAATATTCCCATATAATGTTCTGAATATTGGTTGTTTTTGTGGTAATGTTTCCATTCTCATCTCTGAGTTTATTTATTTGGGTGTGTTCTCATCTTTTTCTGATAAGATTTGCTAAGGTTCTATTTATTTTGTTAATTTTTTCCAAGAACCAAATCTTTGTTTTGTTGATTCTGTTAATTTAAATTCTGATTTAATTTATTTATTTTAATTAATTTAATTATAATTAATTTATTTTATTTTATTTCTTTCCATTTACTAGATTGGGGTTTATCTTGCTGCTCACTTGCAAGGAGGCTCAGATGTCTCATTAAATTGTTGGTTTCACATCTCTCCAATTCGTTGATGTAGGCACTCAGACCTATACCTTGCCTTTGCTATGTCGGAGAGGAGCTGGTAATTTGTGTGTACATTTTTGTTGAATATCATGAATACTTGAATTTCATGTTTAATCACTTCCATGACCCACTGGTGGTCCAACAGTGTTGTTCAGCCTCCATGTGTTACAGGACTTTCTTTGGTGGATTTTGGTGTTGAGTTCTAATTTTCTTCCGCAGTTGTATGAGAGAATGCAAGGTATAATTTCAGTGTTTCTGAATTTGGACAAGTTAGCTTTGTGACCTAAAATGTGGTCTATTTTGGGAAATGTTCCATATGCTGCTGAGAAAAACCTGTATTCTGATGCTGCTAGGTGATATATTCGGTAGATGTCTGTTAAATCTAGTTGATCTATGCAGTTTTTTAGGTCTGTGGTTTCTCTGTTGAGTTTTTGCCGAGGTGATCTATCTAGTGGGGAGAGTGGTGTGTTAAAGTCCCCAACAATTAATGTCTTTGGATCTATGTGGGATTTGAGGGAAAATAGTTTTTCTTGGATAAACTTGGGTGCTCCGTTGTTCGGAAAATTGATATTTAGAATTGTAATATCCTCCTGAAGGAGGGATCCATGAATTAGTATATACCGAGCTTCCTTATCTCTTCTCATTGATTTTAATTTTAAGTCTATTTTATCTGAAATGAGGCTTGCAACACTTGCCTGTTTATGGGGGCCATTTGCTTGGTAGATTTTGTTCCAGCTTTTCACATTCAAAATATGTTTGTTTTTAGTCGGGCGCTGGTGGCTCATGCCTGTAATCCTGAGATTTGAGGATCGCGGTTCAAAGCCAGCCCGGGCAAGAGAGACCACGAGACTCCTATCTCCAATAAACCACCAGAAAAACGGAAGTGGCGCTGTAGCTCAAGTGGTAGAGCGCTCGCCTTGAGCTGAAGAGCTGAGGGACAGCGCCCAGGCCTGGAGTTCAAGCCCCATGACCGACAAAAAAAAAAAAAAAAGTGTTTGTTTTTATGGGCAAGATGTGACTCCTGAAGGCAGCAGATAGAAGGATCTTGTTTTTTAATCCAACTGGACAGTCTATGTTGCTTAATTAGAGAGCTCATTCCGTTAATGTTGAGAGATAGGACTAAAAGGTGTTTGGGAGTTCCTGCCATTTTATCCACCTTCATGGGAGCTGTGCCAACTGGGTTCTTCCTATGGTTCTTGGATTCTCAGTTTGGGTGCAGTTTCTTGGCCTTTATTGTGGTCTTGTTGGTTTTCTATGTGTAGGATATCTTTAAGTATCTTTTGTAGGCCTGACTTCGGAGAGATATATTGTTTCAATTTTTCTTTACTATGGAAGGTTTTTATTTGACCTTCAGTTATGAAGTAGAGTTTAGCTGGTTACAGTATTCTTGGTTGATAGTTGTTTACCTTTACGGCATGGCATACACCATCCCAAGCTCTTCTTGCTTTAGTTGTCTGTGCTGAGAAATCTGAGGTGATTCTAGCTGGTTTCCCTTCATAGGTGATTAATCTTTTCTCCTTGACAGCTTTAAGGATCTTTTCCTTGGTCTGAATTGATCCTTTGCAGATTATATTGTTTTGGTGAGATGTCCTGTTCTGGTCTGGCCTACTTGGACATCTAAAAGCTTCTTGTATCTGAATAGGCCTATCTTTTTGCATGTTTGGGAAGTTCTCTGCTGTTAATCAAATTTCCTAGACCATTAACTTCTATCTCTATGTGTTCCTCTATAACCATTACCCTCAGATTAGGCCTTCTGATGATGTCTTCCAAATTTTGAATAGATCTGTCATCTTTCTTGGATTTGTCTTGGATGGTTGTATGTTCTTTCTCTATAATACCTGGGCTGTGTTCAATCCCTGAGATTTGATCTTCTGCATGGTCTAACCTATTGTCAAGACTTTCTACTTTGTTTTTTAATTTTTTTCCTTCTAATTGGTCGGTTTTGATGGCTTCAAATTCTGTGTTGGAGCTTCTATAGATCTTCTATGAACTTCTTTACTTCCTTAATTTGGTGTTTAGTGTATATTCTCAAATCACTTAGTTGATAGGTTATGCTTTCCTTGGACTCCCATTCCTTCTGTTGGGTTCCATTCAGCATTCCCTTTGTGGTCTCCCTGATTTCTTTCAGCTCTCTGTTTATGGATTCCATGAATGCCTCTATTGATCTTAGTCTAAACTCATCAGGATCTCTCAGTTCCTATATTTGTCTTCGATTAGCTACCCCATGTTCACACAATTCTTGTAGTTCCCTTTGAGTGTTCTCAGCCTGCTTATGTCGTTCCTTACTTTCTCTTCATCTGTTCTCAGAATTCCTATCTATCTCTTTGTCCAATCTCAACCTTCTCACGCAATTCCTATCTATCTCTTTGATATCAACCTGCTCAGGCAATTCCTATTTTTCTCTTTAAGTGTTCTCAATCTGCTCATGAAATTCCTGTATCAATCTTTGAGTGGCTTCCTCAAGCTCATGACACAAATGTATTGATCTTTTTTTGCCTTCTGTCTATCCTTATCATGCTCACACTGAGACCTTTGCATGTTTTCACTCTATTCATTTACCCTGTTTACCTGAAGTGTTTGTAGAGCTTTCTGGGAACTCACCTCTGGATTATTTATTATTTGTTCTGTCCCCTAATTGTCATGAATGGGAGTTGACATCCCCAGACTTGCCATTTTTCGTGTGTTTTTCTGGTTTGTTCTGCCTATTTGGCATGAGGGTAACACCAGTTTTGTGCTAGAACACTATTGTTAGGTATGCATCAACCAAAATCCGTAGTTGCACAGTCAAAAGTCTGCAGATAAAATCTAGTTCAAGAGATACAATCTATTCAACATAAAACAACTATGTCTTATTTGCCTAAGAACAGCAAAGAAGCATTTTGCAACCAGAAAGGATTAGGCTTAGGGAGAATGTGGGGGAAAAAGGATTAGAGGGATGTGAGAAGGTGAGGGAAAGTGGACTTAACCAAGTCCTGATCTCAAAGAGGGAAATGGATTGGACAGAATGATAGCAGAGAAAGAAAAAAAGAAAAAAAGAAAAAGAAAAGAATTAATAAATAATCAGAAGAGAGGAAAAATATTATATTAATCTCCAATTCCTCCCTTTGGCCTTCAATATTCCAATTAATTTTCAAAACAATCATGTACAATGTTAGTTTATTTTTTCCTTTTTAATTAGATATTAAGCAAGTGTTTTTGCAGTAAAAAGAGATGACAGTGGTATGAGAACTCTGGTATGAGCACCTTCTCCCTAACAAGTAATGCTCTATGGACTGTAAATATGGAAGCCACATTAAAATTCTCTACACACTCCTCTCCTTCTCTCTCTTTCTCTCTCTCTCTCTCTCTTTCTCTCTATCTCTTACACACACACACACACACACACTCACACACACACACACACACACACATACACACAGACACACACAGCTGCCACCCAGACACATCAGAGATCAGTTGCATTCATCTGTAATGATTATTGATTGATGTTTGCTCCATTGCTTTATTTTGGCTTAAGATCTTGCCTGGACCTTTATCTTTCCCAGAGATCAAGTCCCTAGTTCTTAGTTTACTGTGGGTCTGAGTATTCATAATATGTTTCTGGCTGCTTCAGGCCAATTAACAATACCCTAAATACTGTATCCTCAAACTTGATATTCAAGTCAAACTCCATGAATTTATACTACTGTTCCAAAATACTAAAGTTTATTGGATCTAGGAACCAAGAAAGTGCCCACCTTGATACTTTAGTAGCAATTGACATCATGAAAGTAGAAGAATAAAATGTAGAATACTGGATGTGTATTACAGATAGAAAATCATCATCTATAGGCTCATTTATTGGAAAATTGTCATCCTATATTGAAAGCACAATTTACATATTCAGTTTTCCACTTACTTTGCTTACCTATCACTTCTGATCACAAATACTTTCATGAATTTTTTTGAATTTAATTTAATTTTATTTTTTTGTGAACATACTGTACAGAGGGGTTACAATTACATGGGCAGTATAATGCGTACATTTCTTATCAAGTGTTGCAGCCTCCTCCTTTGTTTACCCTTCACATCCCTTCCCAGCCTCCTCCCCACCTCCCCCAACCAAACCTTCCTCCCTCCCCCCCAACCGCACCACCTTTCATGAATTTTTATAGTATCTGAATAAATCGCATGATATGCATGTACTTATCCTCTAAAGGAAAGACAGTCTGCTTTTGCATCTTTCATTCTATATGACAAACCCTTATTTTTTGTTTCACTGTTTGCTGAATAAATCTATTCCTGGAAACAGGATATTCACATCATTTCCATTTTTAAAATTTGAAATATAATATAAACTTTGTTGTGACTAGTCATTTTCTAAAAATGAGTGATATTCATGAACACCAATATTTTGGTGCCAGAAAGTAAATTGAGACTTTATGTGGTATGATAGTACTTGTGTCTAATTGACTTAACCATTAGATTATTCATGTATAGACAGGTGAATTGTGCTTTTAATGCAAATCCCCAAGGATTTACATTAAAGTCATAAGTGGGGTTTTGTTTTCATGTTCCATAAGTTACATTTATTTCAATAAAAGTACTAGAAATACATGTTTGCTGGAGCAATATAAAAGATGAGAAAAATTCTAAAGAGAATCGATTTATTGATTAAAACAGAAAAGAGTAAAATAGTCTGGTTTCTTGCTTGAGACTGCATAAATTTTATATGAATACAGCTCAAGATGAGAGTTAGAGATAAATTCATATTAATATTATGGAGATTTCTATCACAATATAAGCAATATAGGTATTTTAAGGAATTGGTCATTCAAAGCCCTGGACACCTAATGGATGAAGAATGGTATTGAAAATAGCAGAGGAAAACAATTCAACATGCAGATATTATGATTTTATAATACTAATATGAAAGACATGGAGCTTTTGCCTTTCTGAAGAAGAAAGTTTAGCCAGTAATTTCAATGTTAAGCATCAGTTGCAATGAGTCTAAAGTCTTTTCCTCCAAGATATCCAAGAGTACTATACTCATCCTCTGAACAGTAAGTAATTATTTTAATTAGCTTTGTTTAATTTTAATTTACTTGTAGCAAATAGGTTATAATGTCTGCTCTCTTACTTTCAGTGTACTAATATACACTTGTTGTACCTGGACTCGAGACCCCCTGAAGACCACCAGAGATCACGACCAATGCAAATAACAAAGAAGTCGTTTATTTGCAAATTCGATGTTGGTCCTCCACACACTCAGTAACCAGTGACACTAAGAGGCCCTGAGCATAGAATCAGCACCGTTTTTATACTATTGAATAAACAACTTTAAGGAAGTTTTACATGAGAAATTACATGATTGGTTAATATTTTAAGCAAACTAAGCTATACATATGTGATTGGCTAATATCATTATTGACGGGTTATTGACGGGAATTCTCTGGCCACTGGGTCACCATGTCCTGCATGGCCACCTAGTGATTGGTCAATGAATCTGGAGAAAATTTTTGTGGCTTTCCCAAAGATTATTTATATCTCAATTGTCCGGAAATTGTTTTTCTTTTTGTGTCATTTCTTGGTCAAACCCATGGTTCTTTTAATAATTCATACCTCACAAGATGGTTGCTAGCTTGTACTGTGCGGCGCGCGCCTTCTCGACCAGCAAGGAAGAACGAACACCACACCAGGAGTCTTCTCAGATCAAGCTTTATTGGAGAGCCTTTTAGTTGATGGGAGAGCTTGAGCGCGAGAGACCGTGCACCCAAAACATGGCCACTTATATAGGGAATAGGAACACGGGTCTTTCTATCATTGGTCATCTGCCTTTCACCGTCACCAGGTGCCACGGGATTGGCTGGGGACCCTACGTGGCTCGCGCATGCGCAAAGCCCAGGACCCACCGTCCCGCCAAGCACCGCCTGAAATGGAGTGGTTACCTCAAAGCTGCAAGGGAGTGGGCGCCATCTTGTAATGGCGTTTACCCTGGCTCCCTACAGTACTGGAGTTACTTAGGCCTTCTTTGTGCCTCTTTAAGCTTTAGGCTCTTCATTTCTCCCTTTCTAATAGGCACCTTAATGGCCAATCATGGTCCTTATGGACCTGCACTATGTCTTTGTCAGGAATTAGTTGATATTGTGTTCTTAATACCATCATCTGCATGGTGTTACACGTTGCTTAACAAACATCACTAGTCGATTTACAATGCAAGGCCCTACTGTGAACACAAGTACCAGAATGATAATGGGGCCCAACAGAGTGGATATTAAGGTGGTTATCCAAGGGGAATAATTAACCATGATTCAAACCATCCTTCTTGTTATTCTCTTTCTCTTTTTCGTTTTGCTAGTGCCTCTCTTACTTTAGCTAAAGATTCTTTTACAACTCCGGAATGATTAGTGTAGAAGCAGCATTCTTCCCCGAGGGCAGGACATAGACCTTCTTGTTGTAAGAAAATTAAGTGCAGCCCCTATCTGTTTTGCAACACTACCTCAGCTAAGGAGTCCTGTGATTTTTGAAGGTAGCCTATAGAGCTTTCCAGGTTTTTGTTTTCCTCATCTATAACAGCATGAAGACTAGGGTAAGATGTTCTCTGAGTAATTAGGGATGCCACCCCAGTTCCTAGTCCAGCTAAGCTTACTAGGGCCCCGTTGTTACTGCTGTTATTATTTCTCTTTTAGGTTTTCTGGGCCAATAGCTTGCTTCAGACATCTTTATCATCATGTCTACATGAGAATGGTAGAGCAGTCGAAGGATATGTTGTACCATGACACAAACACTGTTAGTCCTAAAATACTTCTAAGTGGACACAGGAAGTTAGGCCAGTTGAACATGCACACCAAGCATCTTGGGGAGGTAATAGATATCCGTCCTCTGGAATCCATTCTTGGGTCTGATTACATAAGTGAGTAAAGTTAGTTTGTACTTGTCCCACACATAACCCTTGTCCTATAACTGTCTGTAGAGTAAGTTTTGCTTCCTTTTGTTCCCACTTACATGATTTAGTTGTTTTGAGCATTTGTTAAATTCTGTACCACTGCAATACCCACATAAAATGGAGGTCTCATATCATAACACATCCAAGAAGAACTTGTAATATCAGGACGGATCTGATTGATCACAATGTAAGTTTGAACCAACAGCTGCCATAGGGAATCCTCTGGCAAGGAGATGTTCTCCCTAAGGGGGTCTCCCTTTTTCGGAGGAGATGGGGTCACTACAACCCAGGGCTCTTTCTTGTTGTCTACTTTGGGTTTTACAGCAGAGACTGGTTTTAAAACTGTGTTGGTCCCATCGCTGAAGGGGAATAACTGGCTGTGGTAAATGCCATCATGTGTCTCTCCCCTGTACAATCTTTGTCCCCAATTCTTTCCTAATTCCCATCATAGGGCTTGTTTGCCCTTGTCTATGAAACAAAATTCCAATCTGGCATCAGAATCCTGGAAGACCCTAATTTGTTTTGTACAGGCAGTCCATTAAAGTGGATGGCTGCACATTCTGGTTTGGTAAACATAACAAGGTCTCCTCCCATTCCTTTCCATTTTTCTGAGGTACTTGTTTTACAGTCCCAGCTCTTATAGTAAAAGTCCTCTTGTCCTCCAAATTTCCTAGTGCTTTTTTTCCCTGGGCATATATACTAGTGTCTCCATCTACATTTCATAAGCCTAGGTCCTTCCCATACTCCATCAGCAAACTGACACAAGTTAAATGTGAGCTTGTCTGGGAACCATAATGATGATCCCTCTTTCATGGCCAAAGGGACAAATTTACCCGTTACCTGATTACTAACAATCCAAGTCCAATTTATGTGTGGGGGGATTGCCTGCACTTACTACTATGCTAATACAATTTCCAAGTAAGTTATACATCAATAACCAATTCGTGACTAAGTCTTTTTACAACTGAATTTGAGCTTTAAAGGATTGTTTTGGAGTGTGAGACTTGTTAATCTGATTCCACAACGAGATCCACTATGGGATTTTCAGGCTTCGCATGTGAATGGTGGATCCAGGTAGCAATGCCGTCGACTTCGAGGGCTGCTGTCGGTGTCGTGAAGATGACCACATAAGGTCCTTTCTACCTCGGCTCCAGGTTTTCCGCTCAGTGTCTTTTCACCAGGACCCCGTCACCGGGGCAGAAGTGATATTGGGATTGGTGGAGGGCCCGACTTGTATAGCACCCTCAGTCTGGGCCAGACATCAAGGTGGGCCCTCTGTAGGGCCCTGAGGGAGAACAAAAGTTCAGAGTCATCATCTTTTCTAAGCAACTGTGTGACAAGTTAGGAATTGTGGAAGAGGCACTCCAAATACAATTTCATAAGGGGAAAGACCAATTTTAAAAGGGGAGTTGCATACCCTGTATAAGGCAAAGGGAAGGAGAGTTACTCAGTCTCCATGGTCAATTTGGTCAGGGACTCTTTTAGAGTTGTATGCAACATTTCCATCTTTCCTGAACTTTGGGGTCTATAAGCGCAATACAATTTCCATTCTGTCCGAAGAGCACTTGCAATTCCCTAACTTACCTTGGACATGAAAGCTGGTCCATTATCTGATCCTATCATAATAAGGTAGCCAAAACTGGGAAAGATCATTTCTAGTAACTTCTTAGCCACTACATGTGCAGTTTCGTGCTTTGTAGTAAAGGATTCTACCCATCTATGCAAACTAACAGATATTTATATCCATACTTGCCAAGTTAGAAGTCCACCTCCCAGTAAGTTCCTGGTCTATCTCCTCTGATTTGACTGCCTGTTTCTGTTTGGTTCTTCCTTGCATTTGTCAGTTGACATGCCTTACAGTCCCTGACAATCTGTTCTATTTTAGCATGGTTATTTTTGATCCAAAGTCCAGTATTTCTCACAAGAGCTTGCAGCTTCCTTGCACCCATGTGGGTGCTTCAATGCAACTTAAGCAGTACTTTACTTCCTAACTGCTCTGGTAAGATAATGTTGCTCCTAAAATCTCTCCACCAACCATTTAGGCATTGTGCCATCTGCAGTTGATCAAACCATTTCAAGTCCTCTGTGGTGTATATTGGAGTATCCTGAAGAGTTCTTGTACCAGGGTCTGGGTTTTAATCATAATTATAGAGTGGCTTTGTAATGCCACCTCCTGGGCTATTCTGCAGGCCAAGGTATTGCCTTTACTCACAGCATCTTTAGGTTTTTGATGTCTAGGGCAATGAACAATGGCTAACTTAGGCAGCCAAAGAGCAGTAATTAAAGCCAAGATTCCATCTTTATTTTTGATGGTTTTTCCTTCAGATGTCAGTAATCATCTTTCTTTGTAAATAGCTCTGTGTACATGAGCCATTGCAAATGCATACGGACTGTCAGTGTACACAGTTAGCATTTTGTCCTTTCCCAGTGTTAGAGCTTGGGTCAGGGCTATTAACTTGACTCTCTGGGTTGATATGGCTACTGGTAGAGTTTCAGCCCAGACCACATCAGTCTCAGTCACTACTGCCACTCCCACATAATTCTCCCTGATGAATAAAGCTGCTTTCATCTGTAAACCACACGAGTTCAGCATGCAGCAATGGCTGGACCCTTAAGTCCTCTTGGATGTTATGGACTTGTGCCAGGATTTCTGAGCAGTTATGTAGTGGCATGTTTAGATCCTGATCTGGTAGGATGGAGAGCCGAGAGAGCCTGGAAATTGATTCTGAGAGGGTTGAGTAGCATTCCTTGGTAATGGGTTAGTTGGGTATTGCTGAGTCACTGATCTGGTGGTTGCTTTAACACACCCTCAATAGTGTGCGGGGTGGTCACATACAGTTCTTGTCCCATGGTTAATTTATCTGTGTATTTTACCATCAAACCAGTAGCCGCTATAATTCTCAGACATGGTGTCCATCCTACTGTTATTGAATCTAATTTCTTTAACAAGTAGGCTACTGGTTTTCTTCATGGGCGCAAATATTGGGTTAGGACTCTTTTTGCTATTCCATTATGTTCATCCACATATAAATAAAAGGGTTTACTGGCATTAGGGAGTTCCAACACTGGGGCTTATAATAAGGCAGTATTTATCTGTTCAAAGGCTCATTCAGCTTCCTCTGTCCATTGAAACAGTTGCTTCTCCTCGTAAAGTGGTTTAGCCAGCTCTGCAATCCCTTGGATTCACAGATGGCAAAAGGTGGCAGAACCCAAAAACACACTTACTTGGTGCTGTGACTGTAGTGTTGGAATTTTGAAGGACAGTTTATTTTCTGTCTTTGGTGAAACATCGTTGCCCCCATTTCAATAAATAGCCCAGGTAAGTTACCTCTGATTTGCAGGTTTACGCTTTCGTGACCCATGCTCATTAACCAAGGTTTCCCAATATCTGGGGTAAATCTTCTGTTCCGTGGATGAATTCTCTTTCAGTTGCACCAGCAGTTAATAAGTCACCCACATATTCCAACAAAGTCAGACCAGGGTGGCTTCTCCTAAACTCACCCAAGTCCTCATGCAGAGCTTCGTCAAAGAGTGTTGGTGAGTTTTTGAATCCTTGAATGAGTCTTGTCCAGATCCATTGACACCTCCTTTGACATCTGTCCACTCAAAGGCAAAGGGAACTTGATTTTTGAGCACCAAGGGTAGGCTGAAAAAGGCATCTTTTAAATCTAATACAATGTACCACTGCCTATATTGAGGCAGGGTGTTCAGGAGAGTGTAGGTGTTCGGTATGGTAGGGTTATTGTCCATTACCCTTTTATGGACTTCCCTGAAGTCCTTTACTGGCTTATATTCATTAGATTTGG